>NW_027211800.1:632910-943164 GCF_036971445.1 Narcine bancroftii | reverse complement strand
GAGGTGGAAATGTTATGGGAATAAAACACAGATACAGTTTACAAAGGAGTGATGGGAAAGTTACGGGAATAAAAAGGAAATATTACGGGAATAAAACATAGACACAATTTAAACAGGGGGGATGAAATGTTGCGGAATAAAACACAGATACAGTTTACAAAGGAGTGATGGGAAAGTTACGGGAATAAAAAGGAAATATTACGGGAATAAAACACAGACACAATTTAAACAGGGGGGATGAAATGTTGCGGAATAAAACACAGATACAGTTTACAAAGGAGTGAGGGGAAAGTTACGGGAATAAAAAGGAAATATTACGGGAATAAATCATAGTCAAAATTTAAATAGGGTGAGGAAATGTTACGGGAATAAAACACCGACACAGTTTACAAATGAGTGAGGGTAAAGTTACGGGAATAAAACGGAATTATTACGGGAATAAAACACAGACACATTTTAAAGAGGGGGAGCAAATGTTACGGGAATAAAACACAGATACAGTTTACAAAGGAGTGTGCGGAAACTTCCGGGAATAGAAAATACCCAAAATTTATAAAGGAGCGAGTAGAACATTATCTGAATAAAACACAGATACTATTTATTAAAACGTAAGGGAAATATTACGGGAATAAAACTCAGACACAATTTAAATAGGGGGGTGGAAATTTTATGGGAATAAAACACAGATACAGTTTACAAAGGAGTGATGGGAAAGTTACGGGAATAAAAAGGAAATATTACGGGAATAAAACACAGACACAATTTAAACAGGGGGGATGAAATGTTGCGGAATAAAACACAGATACAGTTTACAAAGGAGTGAGGGGAAAGTTACGGGAATAAAAAGGAAATATTATGGAAATAAAACACAGTCATATTTTAAATAGGGGGAGGAAATGTTACGGGAATAAAACACAGATACAGTTTACAAATGAGTGAGGGTAAAGTTACGGGAATAAAACGGAATTATTACGGGAATAAAACACAGACACAATTTAAATAGGGGGAGCAACTGTTACGGGAATAAAACACAGATACAGTTTACAAAGGAGTGAGGGGAGAGTTACCGGAATAGAAAATACTCAAAATTTATAAAGGAGCGAGTAGAACATTATCTGAATAAAACACAGATACTATTTATTAAAGCGTGAGGGAAATATTACGGGAATAAAACTCAGACACAATTTAAATAGGGGGGGGTGGAAATGTTACGAGAATAAAACAGTGATACAGTTTACAAAGGAGTGAGTGGAAAGTTACGGGAGAAAAAGGAAATATTACGGGAATAAAACACAGACACAATCTAAATAGGGGGAGGAAAGGTTACGGGAATAAAACACAGATACAGTTTACAAACGAGTGAGGGGAAAGTTAGGAGAATAAAACGGAAATATTACGGGAATAAAACACAGACACAATTTAAATAGGGGGAGGAAATGTTACGGGAATAAAACACAGATACAGTTAACAAAGGAGTGAGGGGTAATTTACGGGATTAGAATGGAAATATTACGGGAATAAAACACAGACACAATTTAAATAGGGGGAGCAACTGTTACGGGAATAAAACACAGATACAATTTACAAAGGAGTGAGGGGAAAGTTACGGGAATAGAAAATACCCAAAATTTATAAAGTAGCGAGTAGAACATTATCTGAATAAAACACAGATACTATTTGTTAAAACGTAAGGGAAACATTACGGGAATAAAACTCAGACACAACTTAAATAGGGGGGAGGAAATGTTACGGGAATAAAACACAGATACAGTTTACAAAGGAGTGAGGGGAAAGTTACGGGAATAAAAAGGAAATATTACGGGAATAAAACACAGACACAATTTAAACAGGGGGGAGGAAATTTTGCGGAATAAAACACAGATACAGTTTACAAAGGAGTGAGTGGAAAGTTAGGGGAATAAAACGGAAATATTACGGGAATAAAACACAGTCACAATTTAAATAGGGGGAGGAAATGTTACGGGAATAAAACACAGATACAATTTACAAAGGAGTGAAGGTAAAGTTACGGGAATAAAACGGAATTATTACGGGAATAAAACACAGACACTATTTAAATAGGGGGCACAACTGTTACGGGAATAAAACACAGATACAGTTTACAAAGGAGTGAGGGGAAAGTTACGGGAATAGAAAATACCCAAAATTTATAAAGGAGCGAGTAGAACATTATCTGAATAAAACACAGATACTATTTATTAAAACGTGAGGGAAATATTACGGGAATAAAACTCAGACACAATTTAAATAGGAGGTGGAAATGTTATGGGAATAAAACACAGATACAGTTTACAAAGGAGTGATGGGAAAGTTACGGGAATAAAAAGGAAATATTACGGGAATAAAACATAGACACAATTTAAACAGGGGGGATGAAATGTTGCGGAATGAAACACAGATACAGTTTACAAAGGAGTGATGGGAAAGTTACGGGAATAAAAAGGAAATATTACGGGAATAAAACACAGACACAATTTAAACAGGGGGGATGAAATGTTGCGGAATAAAACACAGATACAGTTTACAAAGGAGTGAGGGGAAAGTTACGGGAATAAAAAGGAAATATTACGGGAATAAAACACAGTCAAAATTTAAATAGGGTGAGGAAATGTTACGGGAATAAAACACCGACACAGTTTACAAATGAGTGAGGGTAAAGTTACGGGAATAAAACGGAATTATTACGGGAATAATACACAGACACATTTTAAAGAGGGGGATCAAATGTTACGGGAATAAAACACAGATACATTTTACAAAGGAGTGAGGGGAAACTTCCGGGAATAGAAAATACCCAAAATTTATAAAGGAGCGAGTAGAACATTATCTGAATAAAACACAGATACTATTTATTAAAACGTAAGGGAAATATTACGGGAATAAAACTCAGACACAATTTAAATAGGGGGGTGGAAATTTTATGGGAATAAAACACAGATACAGTTTACAAAGGAGTGATGGGAAAGTTACGGGAATAAAAATGAAATATTACGGGAATAAAACACAGACACAATTTAAACAGGGGGGATGAAATGTTGCGGAATAAAACACAGATACAGTTTACAAAGGAGTGAGGGGAAAGTTACGGGAATAAAAAGGAAATATTATGGAAATAAAACACAGTCATATTTTAAATAGGGGGAGGAAATGTTACGGGAATAAAACACAGATACAGTTTACAAATGAGTGAGGGTAAAGTTACGGGAATAAAACGGAATTATTACGGGAATAAAACACAGACACAATTTAAATAGGGGGAGCAACTGTTACGGGAATAAAACACAGATACAGTTTACAAAGGAGTGAGGGGAGAGTTCTTCTTCTTTCTCTTTGGCTTGGCTTCGCGGACGAAGATTTATGGAGGGGGTAAAAAGTCCACGTCAGCTGCAGGCTCGTTTGTGGCTGACCAGTCCGATGCGGGACAGGCAGACACGATTGCAGCGGTTGCAAGGGAAAATTGGTTGGTTGGGGTTGGGTGTTGGGTTTTTCCTCCTTTGCCTTTTGTCAGTGAGGTGGGCTCTGCGGTCTTCTCCAAAGGAGGCTGCTGCCCGCCAAACTGTGAGGCGCCAAGATGCACGGTTTGAGGCGTTATCAGCCCACTGGCGGTGGTCAATGTGGCAGGCACCAAGAGATTTCTTTAGGCAGTCCTTGTACCTTTTCTTTGGTCATCGACAGCATCGAGGGGAGAGTTACGGGAATAGAAAATACCCAAAATTTATAAAGGAGCGAGTAGAACATTATCTGACTAAAACACAGATACTATTTATTAAAGCGTGAGGGAAATATTACGGGAATAAAACTCAGACACAATTTAAATAGGGGGGGTGGAAATGTTACGAGAATAAAACACTGATACAGTTTACAAAGGAGTGAGGGGAAAGTTACGGGAAAAAAAGGAAATATTACGGGAATAAAACACAGACACAATCTAAATAGGGGGAGGAAAGGTTACGGGAATAAAACACAGATACAGTTTACAAACGAGTGAGGGGAAAGTTAGGGGAATAAAACTGAAATATTACGGGAATAAAACACAGACACAATTTAAAAAGGGGGGAGGAAATGTTACGGGGATAAAACACAGATACAGTTTACAAAGGAATGAGGGGAAAGTTACAGGAATAAAAATTACCCAAAATTTATAAAGGCTTGAGGGAAATATTACCGGAATAAACCACAGACACAATTTATAAAGGAAAATGGAAAAGTTACGCGAATAAAACACACATACAATTTATAAAAAGCGAGGATAACTTTAGAGGAATAAAACGCAGACACAATTTAAAAAGGGCGGAGGAAATGTTACGGACATAAAACACAGATACAGTTTACAAAGGAGTGAGGGGAAAGTTACAGGAATAAAAAGGAAATATTACGGGAATAAAACACAGACACAATTTATAAAGTGGGGAGGAAATGTTATGGGAATAAAACACAGATGCAGTTTACAAAGGAGTGAGGGGAAAGTTACGGGAATAAAAAGGAAATATTACGGGAATAAAACACAGACATAATTTAAATAGGTGGAGGAACTGTAACGGGAATAAAACACAGATACATTTTTCAAAGGAGTGTGGAGAAAGTTAGGGGAATAAAAAGGAAATAGTACGGGAATAAAACACAGACACAATTTAAACAGGGGGGTGGAAATGTTACTGGAATAAAACAAATACAGTTTACAAAGGAGTGAGGTGAATGTTACGGGAATAGAAAACACCCAAAATTTATAAAGGAGCGTGTAGAACATTATCGGAATAAAACACAGATACTATTTATTAAAACGTGAGGGAAAAATTACGGGAATAAAACTCAGACACAATTTAAATAGGGGGGAGGAAATGTTACGGGAATAAAACACAGATACAGTTTACAAAGCACTGAGGGGAAAGTTACGGGAATAAAAAGGAAATATTACGGGAATAAAACACTGACACAATTTAAACAGGGGGAGGAAATGTTCCGGAATAAAACACAGATACAGTTTACAAAGGAGTGAGTGCAAAGTTAGGGAAATAAAACGGACATATTACGGGAATAAAACACAGATACAATTTACAAAGCAGTGAGGGTAAAGTTACGGGAATAAAACGGAATTATTACGGGAATAAAACACATACACAATTTAAATAGGGGGAGCAACTGTTACGGGAATAAAACACAGATACAGTTTACAAAGGAGTGAGGGGAAAGTTACGGGAATAGAAAATACCCAAAATTTATAAAGGAGCGAGTAGAATATTATGTGAATAAAACACAGATACTATTTATTAAAACGTGAGGGAAATATTACGGGAATAAAACTCAGACACAATTTAAATAGGGGGGAGGAAATGTTACGGGAATAAAACACAGATACAGTTTACAAAGGAGTGAGGGGAAAGTTACGGGAATAAAAAGGAAATATTACGTGAATAAAACACAGACACAATTTAAACAGGGGGAGGAAATGTTCCGGAATAAAACACAGATACAGTTTACAAAGGAGTGAGTGCAAAGTTAGGGAAATAAAACAGAAATATTACGGGAATAAAACAGAGATACAATTTACAAAGGAGTGAGGGTAAAGTTACGGGAATAAAACGGAATTATTACGGGAATAAAACACAGACACAATTTAAATAGGGGGAGCAACTGTTACGGGAATAAAACACAGATACAGTTTACAAAGGAGTGAGGGGAAAGTTACGGGAATAGAAAATACCCAAAATTTATAAAGGAGCGAGTACAATATTATGTGAATAAAACACAGATACTATTTATTAAAACGTGAGGGAAATATTACGGGAATAAAACTCAGACACAATTTAAATAGGAGGTGGAAATGTTATGGGAATAAAACACAGATACAGTTTACAAAGGAGTGATGGGAAAGTTACGGGAATAAAAAGGAAATATTACGGGAATAAAACATAGACACAATTTAAACAGGGGGATGAAATGTTTCGGAATAAAACACAGATACAGTTTACAAAGGAGTGATGGGAAAGTTACGGGAATAAAAAGGAAATATTACGGGAATAAAACACAGACACAATTTAAACAGGGGGGTGGAAATGTTATGGGAATAAAACACAGATACAGTTAACAAAGGAGTGATGGGAAAGTTACGGGAATAAAAAGGGAATATTACGGGAATAAAACACAGACACAATTTAAACAGGGGGATGAAATGTTGCGGAATAAAACACAGATACAGTTTACAAAGGAGTGAGGGGAAAGTTACGGGAATAGAAAATACCCAAAATTTATAAAGGAGCGAGTAGAACATTATCTGAATAAAACACAGATACTATTTATTAAAACGTGAGGGAAATATTACGGGAATAAAACTCAGACACAATTTACAAAGGAGTGAGGGTAAAGTTACGGGAATAAAACGGAATTATTACGGGAATAAAACACAGACACAATTTAAATAGGGGGAGCAACTGTTACGGGAATAAAACACAGATACAGTTTAAAAAGGAGTGAGGGGAAAGTTACGGGAATAGAAAATACCCAAAATTTATAAAGGAGCGAGTAGAACATTATCTGAATAAAACACAGATACTATTCATTAAAACGTGAGGGCAATATTACGGGAATAAAACTCAGACACAATTTAAATAGGTGGGTGGAAATGTTATGCGAATAAAACACAGATACAGTTTACAAAGGAGTGATGGGAAAGTTACGGGAATAAAAAGGAAATGTTACGGGAATAAAACACAGACACAATTTAAACAGGGGGGATGAAATGTTGCGGAATAAAACACAGATACAGTTTACAAAGGAGTAATGGGAAAGTTACGGGAATAGAAAACACCCAAAATTTATAAAGGAGCGTGTAGAACATTATCGGAATAAAACACAGATACTATTTATTAAAACGTGAGGGAAATATTACGGGAATAAAACTCAGACACAATTTAAATAGGGGGGAGGAAATGTTACGTGAATAAAACACAGATACAGTTTACAAAGGAGTGAGGGGAAAGTTACGGGAATAAAAAGGAAATATTACGGGAATAAAACACAGACTCAATTTAAACAGGGCGGAGGAAATGTTGTGGAATAAAACACAGATACAGTTTACAAAGGAGTGATGGGAAAGTTATGGGTATAAAACGGAAATATAACTGGAATAAAACACAAACACAATTTACATAGGGGGGAGGAAATGTTACGGGAATAAAACACAGATACAGTTTACAAAGGAGTGAGGAGTAAGTTACCGGGAATAGAAAATACCCAAAATTTATAAAGGAGCGAGTAGAACATTATCTGAATAAAACACAGATACTATTTATTAAAACGTGAGGGAAATATTACGGGAATAAAACTCAGACTCAATTTGAATGGGGGGAGGAAATTTTACGGGAAAAAAAACACAGATACAGTTTACAAAGGAGTGAGGGGAAAGTTACGGGAATAAAAAGGAAATATTACGGGAATAAAACACAAACACAATTTAAATAGGGGGGGAGGAAATGTTACGGGAATAAATCACAGACACAATTTAAACAGGGGTGAGGAAATATTGCGGAATAAAACACAGATACAGTTTACAAAGGAGTGAGGGGAAAGTTACAGGAATAAAAATTACCCAAAATTTATAAAGGCTTGAGGGAAATATTACCGGAATAAACCACAGACACAATTTATAAAGGAAAATGGAAATGTTACGCGAATAAAACACACATACAATTTATAAAAAGCGAGGATAACTTTAGAGGAATAAAACGCAGACACAATTTAAAAAGGGCGGAGGAAATGTTACGGACATAAAACACAGATACAGTTTACAAAGGAGTGAGGGGAAAGTTACAGGAATAAAAAGGAAATATTACGGGAATAAAACACAGTCACAATTTAAATAGGGGAGGAAATGTTACGGAAATAAAACACAGATACAATGTACAAAGGAGTGAGGGTAAATTTACGGGAATAAAACGGAGTTATTACGGGAATAAAACACAGACACAATTTAAATAGGGGTAGCAACTGTTACGGGAATAAAACACAGATACAGTTTACAAAGGAGTGAGGGGAAAGTTACGGGAATAAAACGGAATTATTACGGGAATAAAACACAGACACAATTTAAATAGGGGGAACAACTGTTACTGGAATAAAACACAGATACAGTTTACAAAGGAGTGAGGGGAAAGTTACGGGAATAGAAAATACCCAAAATTTATAAAGGAGCGAGTAGAACATTATCTCAATAAAACACAGATACTATTTATTAAAACGTGAGGGAAATATTACGGGAATAAAACTCAGACACAATTTAAATAGGAGGTGGAAATGTTATGGGAATAAAACACAGATACAGTTTACAAAGGAGTGAGGGGAAAGTTACGGGAATAAAAAGGAAATATTACGGGAATAAAACACAAACACAATTTAAATAGGGGGGGAGGAAATGTTACGGGAATAAAACACAGATACAGTTTACAAAGGAGTGAGGGGAAAGTTACGGGAATAGAAAATACCCAAAATTTATAAAGGAGCGAGTAGAACATTATCTGAATAAAACACAGATACTATTTATTAAAACGTGAGGGAAATATTACGGGAATAAAACTCAGACACAATTTAAATAGGGGGGAGGAAATGTTACGGGAATAAAACACAGATACAGTTTACAAAGGAGTGAGGGGAAAGTTACGGGAATAAAAAGGAAATATTACGGGAATAAAACACAGTCACAATTTAAATAGGGGGAGGAAATGTTACGGGAATAAAACACAGATACAATTTACAAAGGAGTGAGGGTAAAGTTACGGGAATAAAACGGAATTATTACGGGAATAAAACACAGACACAATTTAAATAGGGGGAGCAACTGTTACGGGAATAAAACACAGATACAGTTTAAAAAGGAGTGAGGGGAAAGTTACGGGAATAGAAAATACACAAAATTTATAAAGGAGCGAGTAGAACATTATCTGAATAAAACACAGATACTATTCATTAAAACGTGAGGGAAATATTACGGGAATAAAACTCAGACACAATTTAAATAGGTGGGTGGAAATGTTATGCGAATAAAACACAGATACAGTTTACAAAGGAGTGATGGGAAAGTTACGGGAATAAAAAGGAAATGTTACGGGAATAAAACACAGACACAATTTAAACAGGGGGGATGAAATGTTGCGGAATAAAACACAGATACAGTTTACAAAGGAGTAATGGGAAAGTTACGGGAATAGAAAACACCCAAAATTTATAAAGGAGCGTGTAGAACATTATCGGAATAAAACACAGATACTATTTATTAAAACGTGAGGGAAATATTACGGGAATAAAACTCAGACACAATTTAAATAGGGGGGAGGAAATGTTACGTGAATAAAACACAGATACAGTTTACAAAGGAGTGAGGGGAAAGTTACGGGAATAAAAAGGAAATATTACGGGAATAAAACACAGACTCAATTTAAACAGGGCGGAGGAAATGTTGTGGAATAAAACACAGATACAGTTTACAAAGGAGTGATGGGAAAGTTATGGGTATAAAACGGAAATATAACTGGAATAAAACACAAACACAATTTACATAGGGGGGAGGAAATGTTACGGGAATAAAACACAGATACAGTTTACAAAGGAGTGAGGAGTAAGTTACCGGGAATAGAAAATACCCAAAATTTATAAAGGAGCGAGTAGAACATTATCTGAATAAAACACAGATACTATTTATTAAAACGTGAGGGAAATATTACGGGAATAAAACTCAGACTCAATTTGAATGGGGGGAGGAAATTTTACGGGAAAAAAAACACAGATACAGTTTACAAAGGAGTGAGGGGAAAGTTACGGGAATAAAAAGGAAATATTACGGGAATAAAACACAAACACAATTTAAATAGGGGGGGAGGAAATGTTACGGGAATAAAACACAGATACAGTTTACAAAGGAGTGAGGGGAAAGTTACGGGAATAGAAAATACCCAAGATTTATAAAGGAGCGAGTAGAACATTATCTGAATAAAACACAGATACTATTTATTAAAACGTGAGGGAATTATTACGGGAATAAAACTGAGACACAATTTAAATAGGGGGGAGGAAATGTTACGGAATAAAACACAGATACAGTTTACAAAGGAGTGAGGGGAAAGTTAGGGGAATAAAACGGAAATATTACGGGAATAAAACACAGTCACAATTTAAATAGGGGGAGGAAATGTTACGGGAATAAATCACAGACACAATTTAAACAGGGGTGAGGAAATGTTGCGGAATAAAACACAGATACAGTTTACAAAGGAGTGAGGGGAAAGTTACAGGAATAAAAATTACCCAAAATTTATAAAGGCTTGAGGGAAATATTACCGGAATAAACCACAGACACAATTTATAAAGGAAAATGGAAAAGTTACGCGAATAAAACACACATACAATTTATAAAAAGCGAGGATAACTTTAGAGGAATAAAACGCAGACACAATTTAAAAAGGGCGGAGGAAATGTTACGGACATAAAACACAGATACAGTTTACAAAGGAGTGAGGGGAAAGTTACAGGAATAAAAAGGAAATATTACGGGAATAAAACACAGTCACAATTTAAATAGGGGAGGAAATGTTACGGGAATAAAACACAGATACAATGTACAAAGGAGTGAGGGTAAAGTTACGGGAATAAAACGGAGTTATTACGGGAATAAAACACAGACACAATTTAAATAGGGGTAGCAACTGTTACGGGAATAAAACACAGATACAGTTTACAAAGGAGTGAGGGGAAAGTTACGGGAATAAAACGGAATTATTACGGGAATAAAACACAGACACAATTTAAATAGGGGGAACAACTGTTACTGGAATAAAACACAGATACAGTTTACAAAGGAGTGAGGGGAAAGTTACGGGAATAGAAAATACCCAAAATTTATAAAGGAGCGAGTAGAACATTATCTCAATAAAACACAGATACTATTTATTAAAACGTGAGGGAAATATTACGGGAATAAAACTCAGACACAATTTAAATAGGAGGTGGAAATGTTATGGGAATAAAACACAGATACAGTTTACAAAGGAGTGATGGGAAAGTTACGGGAATAAAAAGGAAATATTACGGGAATAAAACATAGACACAATTTAAACAGGGGGGATGAAATGTTGCGGAATAAAACACAGATACAGTTTACAAAGGAGTGATGGGAAAGTTACGGGAATAAAAAGGAAATATTACGGGAATAAAACACAGACACAATTTAAACAGGGGGGATGAAATGTTGCGGAATAAAACACAGATACAGTTTACAAAGGAGTGAGGGGAAAGTTACCGGAATAAAAAGGAAATATTACGGGAATAAATCATAGTCAAAATTTAAATAGGGTGAGGAAATGTTACGGGAATAAAACACCGACACAGTTTACAAATGAGTGAGGGTAAAGTTACGGGAATAAAACGGAATTATTACGGGAATAAAACACAGACACATTTTAAAGAGGGGGAGCAAATGTTACGGGAATAAAACACAGATACAGTTTACAAAGGAGTGTGCGGAAACTTCCGGGAATAGAAAATACCCAAAATTTATAAAGGAGCGAGTAGAACATTATCTGAATAAAACACAGATACTATTTATTAAAACGTAAGGGAAATATTACGGGAATAAAACTCAGACACAATTTAAATAGGGGGGTGGAAATTTTATGGGAATAAAACACAGATACTGTTTACAAAGGAGTGATGGGAAAGTTACGGGAATAAAAAGGAAATATTACGGGAATAAAACACAGACACAATTTAAACAGGGGGGATGAAATGTTGCGGAATAAAACACAGATACAGTTTACAAAGGAGTGAGGGGAAAGTTACGGGAATAAAAAGGAAATATTATGGAAATAAAACACAGTCATATTTTAAATAGGGGGAGGAAATGTTACGGGAATAAAACACAGATACAGTTTACAAATGAGTGAGGGTAAAGTTACGGGAATAAAACGGAATTATTACGGGAATAAAACACAGACACAATTTAAATAGGGGGAGCAACTGTTACGGGAATAAAACACAGATACAGTTTACAAAGGAGTGAGGGGAGAGTTACCGGAATAGAAAATACTCAAAATTTATAAAGGAGCGAGTAGAACATTATCTGAATAAAACACAGATACTATTTATTAAAGCGTGAGGGAAATATTACGGGAATAAAACTCAGACACAATTTAAATAGGGGGGGGTGGAAATGTTACGAGAATAAAACAGTGATACAGTTTACAAAGGAGTGAGTGGAAAGTTACGGGAGAAAAAGGAAATATTACGGGAATAAAACACAGACACAATCTAAATAGGGGGAGGAAAGGTTACGGGAATAAAACACAGATACAGTTTACAAACGAGTGAGGGGAAAGTTAGGAGAATAAAACGGAAATATTACGGGAATAAAACACAGACACAATTTAAATAGGGGGAGGAAATGTTACGGGAATAAAACACAGATACAGTTAACAAAGGAGTGAGGGGTAATTTACGGGAATAGAATGGAAATATTACGGGAATAAAACACAGACACAATTTAAATAGGGGGAGCAACTGTTACGGGAATAAAACACAGATACAATTTACAAAGGAGTGAGGGGAAAGTTACGGGAATAGAAAATACCCAAAATTTATAAAGGAGCGAGTAGAACATTATCTGAATAAAACACAGATACTATTTGTTAAAACGTAAGGGAAACATTACGGGAATAAAACTCAGACACAACTTAAATAGGGGGGAGGAAATGTTACGGGAATAAAACACAGATACAGTTTACAAAGGAGTGAGGGGAAAGTTACGGGAATAAAAAGGAAATATTACGGGAATAAAACACAGACACAATTTAAACAGGGGGGAGGAAATTTTGCGGAATAAAACACAGATACAGTTTACAAAGGAGTGAGTGGAAAGTTAGGGGAATAAAACGGAAATATTACGGGAATAAAACACAGTCACAATTTAAATAGGGGGAGGAAATGTTACGGGAATAAAACACAGATACAATTTACAAAGGAGTGAAGGTAAAGTTACGGGAATAAAACGGAATTATTACGGGAATAAAACACAGACACAATTTAAATAGGGGGCACAACTGTTACGGGAATAAAACACAGATACAGTTTACAAAGGAGTGAGGGGAAAGTTACGGGAATAGAAAATACCCAAAATTTATAAAGGAGCGAGTAGAACATTATCTGAATAAAACACAGATACTATTTATTAAAACGTGAGGGAAATATTACGGGAATAAAACTCAGACACAATTTAAATAGGAGGTGGAAATGTTATGGGAATAAAACACAGATACAGTTTACAAAGGAGTGATGGGAAAGTTACGGGAATAAAAAGGAAATATTACGGGAATAAAACATAGACACAATTTAAACAGGGGGGATGAAATGTTGCGGAATGAAACACAGATACAGTTTACAAAGGAGTGATGGGAAAGTTACGGGAATAAAAAGGAAATATTACGGGAATAAAACACAGACACAATTTAAACAGGGGGGATGAAATGTTGCGGAATAAAACACAGATACAGTTTACAAAGGAGTGAGGGGAAAGTTACGGGAATAAAAAGGAAATATTACGGGAATAAAACACAGTCAAAATTTAAATAGGGTGAGGAAATGTTACGGGAATAAAACACCGACACAGTTTACAAATGAGTGAGGGTAAAGTTACGGGAATAAAACGGAATTATTACGGGAATAAAACACAGACACATTTTAAAGAGGGGGATCAAATGTTACGGGAATAAAACACAGATACATTTTACAAAGGAGTGAGGGGAAACTTCCGGGAATAGAAAATACCCAAAATTTATAAAGGAGCGAGTAGAACATTATCTGAATAAAACACAGATACTATTTATTAAAACGTAAGGGAAATATTACGGGAATAAAACTCAGACACAATTTAAATAGGGGGGTGGAAATTTTATGGGAATAAAACACAGATACAGTTTACAAAGGAGTGATGGGAAAGTTACGGGAATAAAAATGAAATATTACGGGAATAAAACACAGACACAATTTAAACAGGGGGGATGAAATGTTGCGGAATAAAACACAGATACAGTTTACAAAGGAGTGAGGGGAAAGTTACGGGAATAAAAAGGAAATATTATGGAAATAAAACACAGTCATATTTTAAATAGGGGGAGGAAATGTTACGGGAATAAAACACAGATACAGTTTACAAATGAGTGAGGGTAAAGTTACGGGAATAAAACGGAATTATTACGGGAATAAAACACAGACACAATTTAAATAGGGGGAGCAACTGTTACGGGAATAAAACACAGATACAGTTTACAAAGGAGTGAGGGGAGAGTTCTTCTTCTTTCTCTTTGGCTTGGCTTCGCGGACGAAGATTTATGGAGGGGGTAAAAAGTCCACGTCAGCTGCAGGCTCGTTTGTGGCTGACCAGTCCGATGCGGGACAGGCAGACACGATTGCAGCGGTTGCAAGGGAAAATTGGTTGGTTGGGGTTGGGTGTTGGGTTTTTCCTCCTTTGCCTTTTGTCAGTGAGGTGGACTCTGCGGTCTTCTCCAAAGGAGGCTGCTGCCCGCCAAACTGTGAGGCGCCAAGATGCACGGTTTGAGGCGTTATCAGCCCACTGGCGGTGGTCAATGTGGCAGGCACCAAGAGATTTCTTTAGGCAGTCCTTGTACCTTTTCTTTGGTCATCGACAGCATCGAGGGGAGAGTTACGGGAATAGAAAATACCCAAAATTTATAAAGGAGCGAGTAGAACATTATCTGACTAAAACACAGATACTATTTATTAAAGCGTGAGGGAAATATTACGGGAATAAAACTCAGACACAATTTAAATAGGGGGGGTGGAAATGTTACGAGAATAAAACACTGATACAGTTTACAAAGGAGTGAGGGGAAAGTTACGGGAAAAAAAGGAAATATTACGGGAATAAAACACAGACACAATCTAAATAGGGGGAGGAAAGGTTACGGGAATAAAACACAGATACAGTTTACAAACGAGTGAGGGGAAAGTTAGGGGAATAAAACTGAAATATTACGGGAATAAAACACAGACACAATTTAAATAGGGGGAGGAAATGTTACGGGAATAAAACACAGATACAGTTAACAAAGGAGTGAGGGGTAATTTACGGGAATAAAATGGAAATATTACGGGAATAAAACACAGACACAATTTAAAAAGGGGGGAGGAAATGTTACGGGGATAAAACACAGATACAGTTTACAAAGGAATGAGGGGAAAGTTACAGGAATAAAAATTACCCAAAATTTATAAAGGCTTGAGGGAAATATTACCGGAATAAACCACAGACACAATTTATAAAGGAAAATGGAAAAGTTACGCGAATAAAACACACATACAATTTATAAAAAGCGAGGATAACTTTAGAGGAATAAAACGCAGACACAATTTAAAAAGGGCGGAGGAAATGTTACGGACATAAAACACAGATACAGTTTACAAAGGAGTGAGGGGAAAGTTACAGGAATAAAAAGGAAATATTACGGGAATAAAACACAGACACAATTTATAAAGTGGGGAGGAAATGTTATGGGAATAAAACACAGATGCAGTTTACAAAGGAGTGAGGGGAAAGTTACGGGAATAAAAAGGAAATATTACGGGAATAAAACACAGACATAATTTAAATAGGTGGAGGAACTGTAACGGGAATAAAACACAGATACATTTTTCAAAGGAGTGTGGAGAAAGTTAGGGGAATAAAAAGGAAATAGTACGGGAATAAAACACAGACACAATTTAAACAGGGGGGTGGAAATGTTACTGGAATAAAACAAATACAGTTTACAAAGGAGTGAGGTGAATGTTACGGGAATAGAAAACACCTAAAATTTATAAAGGAGCGTGTAGAACATTATCGGAATAAAACACAGATACTATTTATTAAAACGTGAGGGAAATATTACGGGAATAAAACTCAGACACAATTTAAATAGGGGGGAGGAAATGTTACGGGAATAAAACACAGATACAGTTTACAAAGCACTGAGGGGAAAGTTACGGGAATAAAAAGGAAATATTACGGGAATAAAACACTGACACAATTTAAACAGGGGGAGGAAATGTTCCGGAATAAAACACAGATACAGTTTACAAAGGAGTGAGTGCAAAGTTAGGGAAATAAAACGGACATATTACGGGAATAAAACACAGATACAATTTACAAAGCAGTGAGGGTAAAGTTACGGGAATAAAACGGAATTATTACGGGAATAAAACACAGACACAATTTAAATAGGGGGAGCAACTGTTACGGGAATAAAACACAGATACAGTTTACAAAGGAGTGAGGGGAAAGTTACGGGAATAGAAAATACCCAAAATTTATAAAGGAGCGAGTAGAATATTATGTGAATAAAACACAGATACTATTTATTAAAACGTGAGGGAAATATTACGGGAATAAAACTCAGACACAATTTAAATAGGGGGGAGGAAATGTTACGGGAATAAAACACAGATACAGTTTACAAAGGAGTGAGGGGAAAGTTACGGGAATAAAAAGGAAATATTACGTGAATAAAACACAGACACAATTTAAACAGGGGGAGGAAATGTTCCGGAATAAAACACAGATACAGTTTACAAAGGAGTGAGTGCAAAGTTAGGGAAATAAAACAGAAATATTACGTGAATAAAACACAGACACAATTTAAACAGGGGGAGGAAATGTTACGGACATAAAACACAGATACAGTTTACAAAGGAGTGAGGGGAAAGTTACAGGAATAAAAAGGAAATATTACGGGAATAAAACACAGACACAATTTATAAAGTGGGGAGGAAATGTCATGGGAATAAAACACAGATGCAGTTTACAAAGGAGTGAGGGGAAAGTTACGGGAATAAAAAGGAAATATTACGGGAATAAAACACAGACATAATTTAAATAGGTGGAGGAACTGTAACGGGAATAAAACACAGATACATTTTTCAAAGGAGTGTGGAGAAAGTTAGGGGAATAAAAAGGAAATAGTACGGGAATAAAACACAGACACAATTTAAACAGGGGGGTGGAAATGTTACTGGAATAAAACAAATACAGTTTACAAAGGAGTGAGGTGAATGTTACGGGAATAGAAAACACCTAAAATTTATAAAGGAGCGTGTAGAACATTATCGGAATAAAACACAGATACTATTTATTAAAACGTGAGGGAAATATTACGGGAATAAAACTCAGACACAATTTAAATAGGGGGGAGGAAATGTTACGGGAATAAAACACAGATACAGTTTACAAAGCACTGAGGGGAAAGTTACGGGAATAAAAAGGAAATATTACGGGAATAAAACACTGACACAATTTAAACAGGGGGAGGAAATGTTCCGGAATAAAACACAGATACAGTTTACAAAGGAGTGAGTGCAAAGTTAGGGAAATAAAACGGACATATTACGGGAATAAAACACAGATACAATTTACAAAGCAGTGAGGGTAAAGTTACGGGAATAAAACGGAATTATTACGGGAATAAAACACAGACACAATTTAAATAGGGGGAGCAACTGTTACGGGAATAAAACACAGATACAGTTTACAAAGGAGTGAGGGGAAAGTTACGGGAATAGAAAATACCCAAAATTTATAAAGGAGCGAGTAGAATATTATGTGAATAAAACACAGATACTATTTATTAAAACGTTAGGGAAATATTACGGGAATAAAACTCAGACACAATTTAAATAGGGGGGAGGAAATGTTACGGGAATAAAACACAGATACAGTTTACAAAGGAGTGAGGGGAAAGTTACGGGAATAAAAAGGAAATATTACGTGAATAAAACACAGACACAATTTAAACAGGGGGAGGAAATGTTCCGGAATAAAACACAGATACAGTTTACAAAGGAGTGAGTGCAAAGTTAGGGAAATAAAACAGAAATATTACGGGAATAAAACAGAGATACAATTTACAAAGGAGTGAGGGTAAAGTTACGGGAATAAAACGGAATTATTACGGGAATAAAACACAGACACAATTTAAATAGGGGGAGCAACTGTTACGGGAATAAAACACAGATACAGTTTACAAAGGAGTGAGGGGAAAGTTACGGGAATAGAAAATACCCAAAATTTATAAAGGAGCGAGTACAATATTATGTGAATAAAACACAGATACTATTTATTAAAACGTGAGGGAAATATTACGGGAATAAAACTCAGACACAATTTAAATAGGAGGTGGAAATGTTATGGGAATAAAACACAGATACAGTTTACAAAGGAGTGATGGGAAAGTTACGGGAATAAAAAGGAAATATTACGGGAATAAAACATAGACACAATTTAAACAGAGGGATGAAATGTTTCGGAATAAAACACAGATACAGTTTACAAAGGAGTGATGGGAAAGTTACGGGAATAAAAAGGAAATATTACGGGAATAAAACACAGACACAATTTAAACAGGGGGGTGGAAATGTTATGGGAATAAAACACAGATACAGTTAACAAAGGAGTGATGGGAAAGTTACGGGAATAAAAAGGGAATATTACGGGAATAAAACACAGACACAATTTAAACAGGGGGATGAAATGTTGCGGAATAAAACACAGATACAGTTTACAAAGGAGTGAGGGGAAAGTTTCGGGAATAGAAAATACCCAAAATTTATAAAGGAGCGAGTAGAACATTATCTGAATAAAACACAGATACTATTTATTAAAACGTGAGGGAAATATTACGGGAATAAAACTCAGACACAATTTAAATAGGAGCTGGAAATGTTATGGGAATAAAACACAGATACAGTTTACAAAGGAGTGATGGGAAAGTTACGGGAATAAAAAGGAAATATTACGGGAATAAAACATAGACACAATTTAAACAGGGGGATGAAATGTTTCGGAATAAAACACAGATACAGTTTACAAAGGAGTGATGGGAAAGTTACGGGAATAAAAAGGAAATATTACGGGAATAAAACACAGACACAATTTAAACAGGGGGGATGAAATGTTGCGGAATAAAACACAGATACAGTTTACAAAGGAGTGAGGGGAAAGTTACGGGAATAAAAAGGAAATATTACGGGAATAAATCACAGTCAAAATTTAAATAGGGTGAGGAAATGTTACGGGAATAAAACACCGACACAGTTTACAAACGAGTGAGGGGAAAGTTAGGGGAATAAAACGGAAATATTACGGGAATAAAACACAGACACAATTTAAATAGGGGGAGGAAATGTTACGGGAATAAAACACAGATACAGTTAACAAAGGAGTGAGGGGTAATTTACGGGAATAAAATGGAAATATTACGGGAATAAAACACAGACACAATTTAAAAAGGGGGGAGGAAATGTTACGGGGATAAAACACAGATACAGTTTACAAAGGAATGAGGGGAAAGTTACAGGAATAAAAATTACCCAAAATTTATAAAGGCTTGAGGGAAATATTACCGGAATAAACCACAGACACAATTTATAAAGGAAAATGGAAAAGTTACGCGAATAAAGCACACATACAATTTATAAAAAGCGAGGATAACTTTAGAGGAATAAAACGCAGACACAATTTAAAAAGAGCGTAGGAAATGTTACGGACATAAAACACAGATACAGTTTACAAAGGAGTGAGGGGAAAGTTACAGGAATAAAAAGGAAATATTACGGGAATAAAACACAGACACAATTTATAAAGTGGGGAGGAAATGTTATGGGAATAAAACACAGATGCAGTTTACAAAGGAGTGAGGGGAAAGTTACGGGAATAAAAAGGAAATATTACGGGAATAAAACACGGACATAATTTAAATAGGTGGAGGAACTGTAACGGGAATAAAACACAGATACATTTTTCAAAGGAGTGTGGAGAAAGTTAGGGGAATAAAAAGGAAATAGTACGGGAATAAAACACAGACACAATTTAAACAGGGGGGTGGAAATGTTACTGGAATAAAACAAATACAGTTTACAAAGGAGTGAGGAGAATGTTACGGGAATAGAAAACACCCAAAATTTATAAAGGAGCGTGTAGAACATTATCGGAATAAAACACAGATACTATTTATTAAAACGTGAGGGAAATATTACGGGAATAAAACTCAGACACAATTTAAATAGGGGGGAGGAAATGTTACGGGAATAAAACACAGATACAGTTTACAAAGCACTGAGGTGAAAGTTACGGGAATAAAAAGGAAATATTACGGGAATAAAACACAGACACAATTTAAACAGGGGGAGGAAATGTTCCGGAATAAAACACAGATACAGTTTACAAAGGAGTGAGTGCAAAGTTAGGGAAATAAAACGGAAATATTACGGGAATAAAACACAGATACAATTTACAAAGGAGTGAGGGTAAAGTTACGGGAATAAAACGGAATTATTACGGGAATAAAACACAGACACAATTTAAATAGGGGGATCAACTGTTACGGGAATAAAACACAGATACAGTTTACAAAGGAGTGAGGGGAAAGTTACGGGAATAGAAAATACCCAAAATTTATAAAGGAGCGAGTAGAATATTATGTGAATAAAACACAGATACTATTTATTAAAACGTGAGGGAAATATTACGGGAATAAAACTCAGACACAATTTAAATAGGGGGTAGGAAATGTTACGGGAATAAAACACAGATACAGTTTACAGAGGAGTGAGGGGAAAGTTACGGGAATAAAAAGGAAATATTACGGGAATAAAACACAGACACAATTTAAACAGGGGGAGGAAATGTTCCGGAATAAAACACAGATACAGTTTACAAAGGAGTGAGTGCAAAGTTAGGGAAATAAAACAGAAATATTACGGGAATAAAACAGAGATACAATTTACAAAGGAGTGAGGGTAAAGTTACGGGAATAAAACGGAATTATTACGGGAATAAAACACAGACACAATTTAAATAGGGGGAGCAACTGTTACGGGAATAAAACACAGATACAGTTTACAAAGGAGTGAGGGGAAAGTTACGGGAATAGAAAATACCCAAAATTTATAAAGGAGCGAGTAAAATATAATGTGAATAAAACACAGATACTATTTATTAAAACGTGAGGGAAATATTACGGGAATAAAACTCAGACACAATTTAAATAGGGGGGTGGAAATGTTATGGGAATAAAACACAGATACAGTTAACAAAGGAGTGATGGGAAAGTTACGGGAATAAAAAGGAAATATTACGGGAATAAAACACAGACACAATTTAAACAGGGGGATGAAATGTTGAGGAATAAAACACAGATACAGTTTACAAAGGAGTGAGGGGAAAGTTACGGGAATAGAAAATACCCAAAATTTATAAAGGAGCGAGTAGAACATTATCTGAATAAAACACAGATACTATTTATTAAAACGTGAGGGAAATATTACGGGAATAAAACTCAGACACAATTTAAATAGGAGGTGGAAATGTTATGGGAATAAAACACAGATACAGTTTACAAAGGAGTGATGGCAAAGTTACGGGAATAAAAAGGAAATATTACGGGAATAAAACATAGACACAATTTAAACAGGGGGATGAAATGTTTCGGAATAAAACACAGATACAGTTTACAAAGGAGTGATGGGAAAGTTACGGGAATAAAAAGGAAATATTACGGGAATAAAACACAGACACAATTTAAACAGGGGGGATGAAATGTTGCGGAATAAAACACAGATACAGTTTACAAAGGAGTGAGGGGAAAGTTACGGGAATAAAAAGGAAATATTACGGGAATAAAACACAGTCAAAATTTAAATAGGGTGAGGAAATGTTACGGGAATAAAACACCGACACAGTTTACAAACGAGTGAGGGGAAAGTTAGGGGAATAAAACGGAAATATTACGGGAATAAAACACAGACACAATTTAAATAGGGGGAGGAAATGTTACGGGAATAAAACACAGATACAGTTAACAAAGGAGTGAGGGGTAATTTACGGGAATAAAATGGAAATATTATGGGAATAAAACACAGACACAATTTTAAAAGGGGGGAGGAAATGTTACGGGGATAAAACACAGATACAGTTTACAAAGGAATGAGGGGAAAGTTACAGGAATAAAAATTACCCAAAATTTATAAAGGCTTGAGGGAAATATTACCGGAATAAACCACAGACACAATTTATAAAGGAAAATGCAAAAGTTACGCGAATAAAACACACATACAATTTATAAAAAGCGAGGATAACTTTAGAGGAATAAAACGCAGACACAATTTAAAAAGGGCGGAGGAAATGTTACGGACATAAAACACAGATACAGTTTACAAAGGAGTGAGGGGAAAGTTACAGGAATAAAAAGGAAATATTACGGGAGTAAAACACAGACACAATTTATAAAGTGGGGAGGAAATGTTATGGGAATAAAACACAGATGCAGTTTACAAAGGAGTGAGGGGAAAGTTACGGGAATAAAAAGGAAATATTACGGGAATAAAACACAGACATAATTTAAATAGGTGCAGGAACTGTAACGGGAATAAAACACAGATACATTTTTCAAAGGAGTGTGGAGAAAGTTAGGGGAATAAAAAGGAAATAGTACGGGAATAAAACACAGACACAATTTAAACCGGGGGGTGGAAATGTTACTGGAATAAAACAAATACAGTTTACAAAGGAGTGAGGTGAATGTTACGGGAATAGAAAACACCCAAAATTTATAAAGGAGCGTATAGAACATTATCGGAATAAAACACAGATACTATTTATTAAAACGTGAGGGAAATATTACGGGAATAAAACTCAGACACAATTTAAATAGGGGGGAGGAAATGTTACGGGAATAAAACACAGATACAGTTTACAAAGCACTGAGGGGAAAGTTACGGGAATAAAAAGGAAATATTACGGGAATAAAACACAGACACAATTTAAACAGGGGGAGGAAATGTTCCGGAATAAAACACAGATACAGTTTACAAAGGAGTGAGTGCAAAGTTAGGGAAATAAAACGGAAATATTACGGGAATAAAACACAGATACAATTTACAAAGGAGTGAGGGTAAAGTTACGGGAATAAAACGGAATTATTACGGGAATAAAACACAGACACAATTTAAATAGGGGGAGCAACTGTTACGGGAATAAAACACAGATACAGTTTACAAAGGAGTGAGGGGAAAGTTACGGGAATAGAAAATACCCAAAATTTATAAAGCAGCGAGTAGAATATTATGTGAATAAAACACAGATACTATTTATTAAAACGTGAGGGAAATATTACGGGAATAAAACTCAGACACAATTTAAATAGGGGGGAGGAAATGTTACGGGAATAAAACACAGATACAGTTTACAAAGGAGTGAGGGGAAAGTTACGGGAATAAAAAGGAAATATTACGGGAATAAAACACAGACACAATTTAAACAGGGGGAGGAAATGTTCCGGAATAAAACACAGATACAGTTTACAAAGGAGTGAGTGCAAAGTTAGGGAAATAAAACAGAAATATTACGGGAATAAAACAGAGATACAATTTACAAAGGAGTGAGGGTAAAGTTACGGGAACAAAACGGAATTATTACGGGAATAAAACACAGACACAATTTAAATAGGGGGAGCAACTGTTACGGGAATAAAACACAGATACAGTTTACAAAGGAGTGAGGGGAAAGTTACGGGAATAGAAAAGACCCAAAATTTATAAAGGAGCGAGTACAATATTATGTGAATAAAACACAGATACTATTTATTAAAACGTGAGGGAAATATTACGGGAATAAAACTCAGACACAATTTAAATAGGGGGGTGGAAATGTTATGGGAATAATACACAGATACAGTTAACAAAGGAGTGATGGGAAAGTTACGGGATTAAAAAGGAAATATTACGGGAATAAAACACAGACACAATTTAAACAGGGGGATGAAATGTTGCGGAATAAAACACAGATACAGTTTACAAAGGAGTGAGGGGAAAGTTACGGGAATAGAAAATACCCAAAATTTATAAAGGAGCGAGTAGAACATTATCTGAATAAAACACAGATACTATTTATTAAAACGTGAGGAAAATATTACGGGAATAAAACTCAGACACAATTTAAATAGGAGTTGGAAATGTTATGGGAATAAAACACAGATACAAGTTTACAAAGGAGTGATGGGAAAGTTACGGGAATAAAAAGGAAATATTACGGGAATTAAACATAGACACAATTTAAACAGGGGGGATGAAATGTTGCGGAATAAAACACAGATACAGTTTACAAAGGAGTGATGGGAAAGTTACCGGAATAAAAAGGAAATATTACGGGAATAAAACACAGACACAATTTAAACAGGGGGGATGAAATGTTGCGGAATAAAACACAGATACAGTTTACAAAGGAGTGAGGGGAAAGTTACGGGAATAAAAAGGAAATATTACGGGAATAAAACACAGTCAAAATTTAAATAGGGTGAGGAAATGTTACGGGAATAAAACACCGACACAGTTTACAAATGAGTGAGGGTAAAGTTACGGGAATAAAACGGAATTATTACGGGAATAAAATACAGACACATTTTAAAGAGGGGGAGCAAATGTTACGGGAATAAAACACAGATACAGTTTACAAAGGAGTGAGGGGAAACTTCCGGGAATAGAAAATACCCAAAATTTATAAAGGAGCGAGTAGAACATTATCTGAATAAAACACAGATACTATTTGTTAAAAAGTGAGGGAAATATTACGGGAATAAAACTCAGACACAATTTAAATAGGGGGGAGGAAATGTTACGGGAATAAAACACAGATACAGTTTACAAAGGAGTGAGGGGAAAGTTACGGGAATAAAAAGGAAATATTACGGGAATAAAACACAGACACAATTTAAACAGGGGGGAGGAAATTTGCGGAATAAAACACAGATACAGTTTACAAAGGAGTGAGTGGAAAGTTAGGGGAATAAAACGGAAATATTACGGGAATAAAACACAGTCACAATTTAAATAGGGGGAGGAAATGTTACGGGAATAAAACACAGATACAATTTACAAAGGAGTGAGGGTAAAGTTACGGGAATAAAACGGAATTATTACGGGAATAAAACACAGACTCAATTTAAATAGGGGGAACAACTGTTACGGGAATAAAACACAGATACAGTTTACAAAGGAGTGAGGGGAAAGTTACGGGAATAGAAAATACCCAAAATTTATAAAGGAGCGAGTAGAACATTATCTGAATAAAATACAGATACTATTTATTAAAACGTGAGGGAAATATTACGGGAATAAAACTCAGACACAATTTAAATAGGAGGTGGAAATGTTATGGGAATAAAACACAGATACAGTTTACAAAGGAGTGATGGGAAAGTTACGGGAATAAAAAGGAAATATTACGGGAATAAAACATAGACACAATTTAAACAGGGGGGATGAAATGTTGCGGAATAAAACACAGATACAGTTTACAAAGGAGTGATGGGAAAGTTACAGGAATAAAAAGGAAATATTACGGGAATAAAACACAGACACAATTTAAACAGGGGGGATGAAATGTTGCGGAATAAAACACAGATACAGTTTACAAAGGAGTGAGGGGAAAGTTACGGGAATAAAAAGGAAATATTACGGGAATAAAACATGTCAAAATTTAAATAGGGTGAGGAAATGTTACGGGAATAAAACACCGACACAGTTTACAATTGAGTGAGGGTAAAGTTACGGGAATAAAACGGAATTATTACGGGAATAAAACACAGACACATTTTAAAGAGGGGGAGCAAATGTTACGGGAATAAAACACAGATACAGTTTACAAAGGAGTGTGGGGAAACTTCCGGGAATAGAAAATACCCAAAATTTATAAAGGAGCGAGTAGAACATTATCTGAATAAAACACAGATACTATTTATTAAAACGTAAGGGAAATATTACGGGAATAAAACTCAGACACAATTTAAATAGGGGGGTGGAAATTTTATGGGAATAAAACACAGATACAGTTTACAAAGGAGTGATGGGAAAGTTACGGGAATAAAAAGGAAATATTACGGGAATAAAACACAGACACAATTTATAAAGGGGGGATGAAATGTTACGGGGATAAAACACAGATACAGTTTACAAAGGAATGAGGGGAAAGTTACAGGAATAAAAATAACCCAAAATTTATAAAGGCTTGAGGGAAATATTACCGGAATAAACCACAGACACAATTTATAAAGGAAAATGGAAAAGTTACGCGAATAAAACACACATACAATTTATAAAAAGCAAGGATAACTTTAGAGGAATAAAATGCAGACACAATTTAAAAAGGGCGGTGGAAATGTTACGGACATAATACACAGAACAGTTTACAAAGGAGTGAGGGGAAAGTTACGGGAATAAAAAGGAAATATTACGGGAATAAAACACAAACACAATTTAAATAGGGGGGGAGGAAATGTTACGGGAATAAAACACAGATACAGTTTACAAAGGAGTGAGGGGAGAGTTACCGGAATAGAAAATACTCAAAATTTATAAAGGAGCGAGTAGAACATTATCTGAATAAAACACAGATACTATTTATTAAAGCGTGAGGGAAATATTACGGGAATAAAACTCAGACACAATTTAAATAGGGGGGGTGGAAATGTTACGAGAATAAAACAGTGATACAGTTTACAAAGGAGTGAGTGGAAAGTTACGGGAGAAAAAGGAAATATTACGGGAATAAAACACAGACACAATCTAAATAGGGGGAGGAAAGGTTACGGGAATAAAACACAGATACAGTTTACAAACGAGTGAGGGGAAAGTTAGGAGAATAAAACGGAAATATTACGGGAATAAAACACAGACACAATTTAAATAGGGGGAGGAAATGTTACGGGAATAAAACACAGATACAGTTAACAAAGGAGTGAGGGGTAATTTACGGGAATAGAATGGAAATATTACGGGAATAAAACACAGACACAATTTAAATAGGGGGAGCAACTGTTACGGGAATAAAACACAGATACAATTTACAAAGGAGTGAGGGGAAAGTTACGGGAATAGAAAATACCCAAAATTTATAAAGGAGCGAGTAGAACATTATCTGAATAAAACACAGATACTATTTGTTAAAACGTAAGGGAAACATTACGGGAATAAAACTCAGACACAACTTAAATAGGGGGGAGGAAATGTTACGGGAATAAAACACAGATACAGTTTACAAAGGAGTGAGGGGAAAGTTACGGGAATAAAAAGGAAATATTACGGGAATAAAACACAGACACAATTTAAACAGGGGGGAGGAAATTTTGCGGAATAAAACACAGATACAGTTTACAAAGGAGTGAGTGGAAAGTTAGGGGAATAAAACGGAAATATTACGGGAATAAAACACAGTCACAATTTAAATAGGGGGAGGAAATGTTACGGGAATAAAACACAGATACAATTTACAAAGGAGTGAAGGTAAAGTTACGGGAATAAAACGGAATTATTACGGGAATAAAACACAGACACAATTTAAATAGGGGGCACAACTGTTACGGGAATAAAACACAGATACAGTTTACAATGGAGTGAGGGGAAAGTTACGGGAATAGAAAATACCCAAAATTTATAAAGGAGCGAGTAGAACATTATCTGAATAAAACACAGATACTATTTATTAAAACGTGAGGGAAATATTACGGGAATAAAACTCAGACACAATTTAAATAGGAGGTGGAAATGTTATGGGAATAAAACACAGATACAGTTTACAAAGGAGTGATGGGAAACTTACGGGAATAAAAAGGAAATATTACGGGAATAAAACATAGACACAATTTAAACAGGGGGGATGAAATGTTGCGGAATGAAACACAGATACAGTTTACAAAGGAGTGATGGGAAAGTTACGGGAATAAAAAGGAAATATTACGGGAATAAAACACAGACACAATTTAAACAGGGGGGATGAAATGTTGCGGAATAAAACACAGATACAGTTTACAAAGGAGTGAGGGGAAAGTTACGGGAATAAAAAGGAAATATTACGGGAATAAAACACAGTCAAAATTTAAATAGGGTGAGGAAATGTTACGGGAATAAAACACCGACACAGTTTACAAATGAGTGAGGG
The DNA here is from genome assembly GCF_036971445.1 of Narcine bancroftii. NCBI lineage: Eukaryota > Metazoa > Chordata > Chondrichthyes > Torpediniformes > Narcinidae > Narcine > Narcine bancroftii. Next base: position 915,128 of record NW_027211800.1, on the reverse strand, counting down.
TAAAGTTACGGGAATAAAACGGAATTATTACGGGAATAAAACACAGACACATTTTAAAGAGGGGGATCAAATGTTACGGGAATAAAACACAGATACATTTTACAAAGGAGTGAGGGGAAACTTCCGGGAATAGAAAATACCCAAAATTTATAAAGGAGCGAGTAGAACATTATCTGAAAAAAACACAGATACTATTTATTAAAACGTAAGGGAAATATTACGGGAATAAAACTCAGACACAATTTAAATAGGGGGGTGGAAATTTTATGGGAATAAAACACAGATACAGTTTACAAAGGAGTGATGGGAAAGTTACGGGAATAAAAATGAAATATTACGGGAATAAAACACAGACACAATTTAAACAGGGGGGATGAAATGTTGCGGAATAAAACACAGATACAGTTTACAAAGGAGTGAGGGGAAAGTTACGGGAATAAAAAGGAAATATTATGGAAATAAAACACAGTCATATTTTAAATAGGGGGAGGAAATGTTACGGGAATAAAACACAGATACAGTTTACAAATGAGTGAGGGTAAAGTTACGGGAATAAAACGGAATTATTACGGGAATAAAACACAGACACAATTTAAATAGGGGGAGCAACTGTTACGGGAATAAAACACAGATACAGTTTACAAAGGAGTGAGGGGAGAGTTCTTCTTCTTTCTCTTTGGCTTGGCTTCGCGGACGAAGATTTATGGAGGGGGTAAAAAGTCCACGTCAGCTGCAGGCTCGTTTGTGGCTGACCAGTCCGATGCGGGACAGGCAGACACGATTGCAGCGGTTGCAAGGGAAAATTGGTTGGTTGGGGTTGGGTGTTGGGTTTTTCCTCCTTTGCCTTTTGTCAGTGAGGTGGGCTCTGCGGTCTTCTCCAAAGGAGGCTGCTGCCCGCCAAACTGTGAGGCGCCAAGATGCACGGTTTGAGGCGTTATCAGCCCACTGGCGGTGGTCAATGTGGCAGGCACCAAGAGATTTCTTTAGGCAGTCCTTGTACCTTTTCTTTGGTCATCGACAGCATCGAGGGGAGAGTTACGGGAATAGAAAATACCCAAAATTTATAAAGGAGCGAGTAGAACATTATCTGACTAAAACACAGATACTATTTATTAAAGCGTGAGGGAAATATTACGGGAATAAAACTCAGACACAATTTAAATAGGGGGGGTGGAAATGTTACGAGAATAAAACACTGATACAGTTTACAAAGGAGTGAGGGGAAAGTTACGGGAAAAAAAGGAAATATTACGGGAATAAAACACAGACACAATCTCAATAGGGGGAGGAAAGGTTACGGGAATAAAACACAGATACAGTTTACAAACGAGTGAGGGGAAAGTTAGGGGAATAAAACTGAAATATTACGGGAATAAAACACAGACACAATTTAAATAGGGGGAGGAAATGTTACGGGAATAAAACACAGATACAGTTAACAAAGGAGTGAGGGGTAATTTACGGGAATAAAATGGAAATATTACGGGAATAAAACACAGACACAATTTAAAAAGGGGGGAGGAAATGTTACGGGGATAAAACACAGATACAGTTTACAAAGGAATGAGGGGAAAGTTACAGGAATAAAAATTACCCAAAATTTATAAAGGCTTGAGGGAAATATTACCGGAATAAACCACAGACACAATTTATAAAGGAAAATGGAAAAGTTACGCGAATAAAACACACATACAATTTATAAAAAGCGAGGATAACTTTAGAGGAATAAAACGCAGACACAATTTAAAAAGGGCGGAGGAAATGTTACGGACATAAAACACAGATACAGTTTACAAAGGAGTGAGGGGAAAGTTACAGGAACAAAAAGGAAATATTACGGGAATAAAACACAGACACAATTTATAAAGTGGGGAGGAAATGTTATGGGAATAAAACACAGATGCAGTTTACAAAGGAGTGAGGGGAAAGTTACGGGAATAAAAAGGAAATATTACGGGAATAAAACACAGACATAATTTAAATAGGTGGAGGAACTGTAACGGGAATAAAACACAGATACATTTTTCAAAGGAGTGTGGAGAAAGTTAGGGGAATAAAAAGGAAATAGTACGGGAATAAAACACAGACACAATTTAAACAGGGGGGTGGAAATGTTACTGGAATAAAACAAATACAGTTTACAAAGGAGTGAGGTGAATGTTACGGGAATAGAAAACACCCAAAATTTATAAAGGAGCGTGTAGAACATTATCGGAATAAAACACAGATACTATTTATTAAAACGTGAGGGAAATATTACGGGAATAAAACTCAGACACAATTTAAATAGGGGGGAGGAAATGTTACGGGAATAAAACACAGATACAGTTTACAAAGCACTGAGGGGAAAGTTACGGGAATAAAAAGGAAATATTACGGGAATAAAACACTGACACAATTTAAACAGGGGGAGGAAATGTTCCGGAATAAAACACAGATACAGTTTACAAAGGAGTGAGGGTAAAGTTACGGGAATAAAACGGAATTATTACGGGAATAAAACACAGACACAATTTAAATAGGGGGAGCAACTGTTACGGGAATAAAACACAGATACAGTTTACAAAGGAGTGAGGGGAAAGTTACGGGAATAGAAAATACCCAAAATTTATAAAGGAGCGAGTAGAATATTATGTGAATAAAACACAGATACTATTTATTAAAACGTGAGGGAAATATTACGGGAATAAAACTCAGACACAATTTAAATAGGGGGGAGGAAATGTTACGGGAATAAAACACAGATACAGTTTACAAAGGAGTGAGGGGAAAGTTACGGGAATAAAAAGGAAATATTACGTGAATAAAACACAGACACAATTTAAACAGGGGGAGGAAATGTTCCGGAATAAAACACAGATACAGTTTACAAAGGAGTGAGTGCAAAGTTAGGGAAATAAAACAGAAATATTACGGGAATAAAACAGAGATACAATTTACAAAGGAGTGAGGGTAAAGTTACGGGAATAAAACGGAATTATTACGGGAATAAAACACAGACACAATTTAAATAGGGGGAGCAACTGTTACGGGAATAAAACACAGATACAGTTTACAAAGGAGTGAGGGGAAAGTTACGGGAATAGAAAATACCCAAAATTTATAAAGGAGCGAGTACAATATTATGTGAATAAAACACAGATACTATTTATTAAAACGTGAGGGAAATATTACGGGAATAAAACTCAGACACAATTTAAATAGGAGGTGGAAATGTTATGGGAATAAAACACAGATACAGTTTACAAAGGAGTGATGGGAAAGTTACGGGAATAAAAAGGAAATATTACGGGAATAAAACATAGACACAATTTAAACAGGGGGATGAAATGTTTCGGAATAAAACACAGATACAGTTTACAAAGGAGTGATGGGAAAGTTACGGGAATAAAAAGGAAATATTACGGGAATAAAACACAGACACAATTTAAACAGGGGGGTGGAAATGTTATGGGAATAAAACACAGATACAGTTAACAAAGGAGTGATGGGAAAATTACGGGAATAAAAAGGGAATATTACGGGAATAAAACACAGACACAATTTAAACAGGGGGATGAAATGTTGCGGAATAAAACACAGATACAGTTTACAAAGGAGTGAGGGGAAAGTTACGGGAATAGAAAATACCCAAAATTTATAAAGGAGCGAGTAGAACATTATCTGAATAAAACACAGATACTATTTATTAAAACGTGAGGGAAATATTACGGGAATAAAACTCAGACACAATTTAAATAGGAGGTGGAAATGTTATGGGAATAAAACACAGATACAGTTTACAAAGGAGTGATGGGAAAGTTACGGGAATAAAAAGGAAATATTACGGGAATAAAACATAGACACAATTTAAACAGGGGGATGAAATGTTTCGGAATAAAACACAGATACAGTTTACAAAGGAGTGATGGGAAAGTTACGGGAATAAAAAGGAAATATTACGGGAATAAAACACAGACACAATTTAAACAGGGGGGATGAAATGTTGCGGAATAAAACACAGATACAGTTTACAAAGGAGTGAGGGGAAAGTTACGGGAATAAAAAGGAAATATTACGGGAATAAAACACAGTCAAAATTTAAATAGGGTGAGGAAATGTTACGGGAATAAAACACCGACACAGTTTACAAACGAGTGAGGGGAAAGTTAGGGGAATAAAACGGAAATATTACGGGAATAAAACACAGACACAATTTAAATAGGGGGAGGAAATGTTACGGGAATAAAACACAGATACAGTTAACAAAGGAGTGAGGGGTAATTTACGGGAATAAAATGGAAATATTACGGGAATAAAACACAGACATAATTTAAAAAGGGGGGAGGAAATGTTACGGGGATAAAACACAGATACAGTTTACAAAGGAATGAGGGGAAAGTTACAGGAATAAAAATTACCCAAAATTTATAAAGGCTTGAGGGAAATATTACCGGAATAAACCACAGACACAATTTATAAAGGAAAATGGAAAAGTTACGCGAATAAAGCACACATACAATTTATAAAAAGCGAGGATAACTTTAGAGGAATAAAACGCAGACACAATTTAAAAAGAGCGTAGGAAATGTTACGGACATAAAACACAGATACAGTTTACAAAGGAGTGAGGGGAAAGTTACAGGAATAAAAAGGAAATATTACGGGAATAAAACACAGACACAATTTATAAAGTGGGGAGGAAATGTTATGGGAATAAAACACAGATGCAGTTTACAAAGGAGTGAGGGGAAAGTTACGGGAATAAAAAGGAAATATTACGGGAATAAAACACGGACATAATTTAAATAGGTGGAGGAACTGTAACGGGAATAAAACACAGATACATTTTTCAAAGGAGTGTGGAGAAAGTTAGGGGAATAAAAAGGAAATAGTACGGGAATAAAACACAGACACAATTTAAACAGGGGGGTGGAAATGTTACTGGAATAAAACAAATACAGTTTACAAAGGAGTGAGGAGAATGTTACGGGAATAGAAAACACCCAAAATTTATAAAGGAGCGTGTAGAACATTATCGGAATAAAACACAGATACTATTTATTAAAACGTGAGGGAAATATTACGGGAATAAAACTCAGACACAATTTAAATAGGGGGGAGGAAATGTTACGGGAATAAAACACAGATACAGTTTACAAAGCACTGAGGTGAAAGTTACGGGAATAAAAAGGAAATATTACGGGAATAAAACACAGACACAATTTAAACAGGGGGAGGAAATGTTCCGGAATAAAACACAGATACAGTTTACAAAGGAGTGAGTGCAAAGTTAGGGAAATAAAACGGAAATATTACGGGAATAAAACACAGATACAATTTACAAAGGAGTGAGGGTAAAGTTACTGGAATAAAACGGAATTATTACGGGAATAAAACACAGACACAATTTAAATAGGGGGATCAACTGTTACGGGAATAAAACACAGATACAGTTTACAAAGGAGTGAGGGGAAAGTTACGGGAATAGAAAATACCCAAAATTTATAAAGGAGCGAGTAGAATATTATGTGAATAAAACACAGATACTATTTATTAAAACGTGAGGGAAATATTACGGGAATAAAACTCAGACACAATTTAAATAGGGGGTAGGAAATGTTACGGGAATAAAACACAGATACAGTTTACAGAGGAGTGAGGGGAAAGTTACGGGAATAAAAAGGAAATATTACGGGAATAAAACACAGACACAATTTAAACAGGGGGAGGAAATGTTCCGGAATAAAACACAGATACAGTTTACAAAGGAGTGAGTGCAAAGTTAGGGAAATAAAACAGAAATATTACGGGAATAAAACAGAGATACAATTTACAAAGGAGTGAGGGTAAAGTTACGGGAATAAAACGGAATTATTACGGGAATAAAACACAGACACAATTTAAATAGGGGGAGCAACTGTTACGGGAATAAAACACAGATACAGTTTACAAAGGAGTGAGGGGAAAGTTACGGGAATAGAAAATACCCAAAATTTATAAAGGAGCGAGTAAAATATAATGTGAATAAAACACAGATACTATTTATTAAAACGTGAGGGAAATATTACGGGAATAAAACTCAGACACAATTTAAATAGGGGGGTGGAAATGTTATGGGAATAAAACACAGATACAGTTAACAAAGGAGTGATGGGAAAGTTACGGGAATAAAAAGGAAATATTACGGGAATAAAACACAGACACAATTTAAACAGGGGGATGAAATGTTGCGGAATAAAACACAGATACAGTTTACAAAGGAGTGAGGGGAAAGTTACGGGAATAGAAAATACCCAAAATTTATAAAGGAGCGAGTAGAACATTATCTGAATAAAACACAGATACTATTTATTAAAACGTGAGGGAAATATTACGGGAATAAAACTCAGACACAATTTAAATAGGAGGTGGAAATGTTATGGGAATAAAACACAGATACAGTTTACAAAGGAGTGATGGCAAAGTTACGGGAATAAAAAGGAAATATTACGGGAATAAAACATAGACACAATTTAAACAGGGGGATGAAATGTTTCGGAATAAAACACAGATACAGTTTACAAAGGAGTGATGGGAAAGTTACGGGAATAAAAAGGAAATATTACGGGAATAAAACACAGACACAATTTAAACAGGGGGGATGAAATGTTGCGGAATAAAACACAGATACAGTTTACAAAGGAGTGAGGGGAAAGTTACGGGAATAAAAAGGAAATATTACGGGAATAAAACACAGTCAAAATTTAAATAGGGTGAGGAAATGTTACGGGAATAAAACACCGACACAGTTTCCAAATGAGTGAGGGGAAAGTTAGGGGAATAAAACGGAAATATTACGGGAATAAAACACAGACACAATTTAAATAGGGGGAGGAAATGTTACGGGAATTAAACACAGATACAGTTAACAAAGGAGTGAGGGGTAATTTACGGGAATAAAATGGAAATATTATGGGAATAAAACACAGACACAATTTAAAAAGGGGGGAGGAAATGTTACGGGGATAAAACACAGATACAGTTTACAAAGGAATGAGGGGAAAGTTACAGGAATAAAAATTACCCAAAATTTATAAAGGCTTGAGGGAAATATTACCGGAATAAACCACAGACACAATTTATAAAGGAAAATGCAAAAGTTACGCGAATAAAACACACATACAATTTATAAAAAGCGAGGATAACTTTAGAGGAATAAAACGCAGACACAATTTAAAAAGGGCGGAGGAAATGTTACGGACATAAAACACAGATACAGTTTACAAAGGAGTGAGGGGAAAGTTACAGGAATAAAAAGGAAATATTACGGGAATAAAACACAGACACAATTTATAAAGTGGGGAGGAAATGTTATGGGAATAAAACACAGATGCAGTTTACAAAGGAGTGAGGGGAAAGTTACGGGAATAAAAAGGAAATATTACGGGAATAAAACACAGACATAATTTAAATAGGTGCAGGAACTGTAACGGGAATAAAACACAGATACATTTTTCAAAGGAGTGTGGAGAAAGTTAGGGGAATAAAAAGGAAATAGTACGGGAATAAAACACAGACACAATTTAAACCGGGGGGTGGAAATGTTACTGGAATAAAACAAATACAGTTTACAAAGGAGTGAGGTGAATGTTACGGGAATAGAAAACACCCAAAATTTATAAAGGAGCGTATAGAACATTATCGGAATAAAACACAGATACTATTTATTAAAACGTGAGGGAAATATTACGGGAATAAAACTCAGACACAATTTAAATAGGGGGGAGGAAATGTTACGGGAATAAAACACAGATACAGTTTACAAAGCACTGAGGGGAAAGTTACGGGAATAAAAAGGAAATATTACGGGAATAAAACACAGACACAATTTAAACAGGGGGAGGAAATGTTCCGGAATAAAACACAGATACAGTTTACAAAGGAGTGAGTGCAAAGTTAGGGAAATAAAACGGAAATATTACGGGAATAAAACACAGATACAATTTACAAAGGAGTGAGGGTAAAGTTACGGGAATAAAACGGAATTATTACGGGAATAAAACACAGACACAATTTAAATAGGGGGAGCAACTGTTACGGGAATAAAACACAGATACAGTTTACAAAGGAGTGAGGGGAAAGTTACGGGAATAGAAAATACCCAAAATTTATAAAGGAGCGAGTAGAATATTATGTGAATAAAACACAGATACTATTTATTAAAACGTGAGGGAAATATTACGGGAATAAAACTCAGACACAATTTAAATAGGGGGGAGGAAATGTTACGGGAATAAAACACAGATACAGTTTACAAAGGAGTGAGGGGAAAGTTACGGGAATAAAAAGGAAATATTACGGGAATAAAACACAGACACAATTTAAACAGGGGGAGGAAATGTTCCGGAATAAAACACAGATACAGTTTACAAAGGAGTGAGTGCAAAGTTAGGGAAATAAAACAGAAATATTACGGGAATAAAACAGAGATACAATTTACAAAGGAGTGAGGGTAAAGTTACGGGAATAAAACGGAATTATTACGGGAATAAAACACAGACACAATTTAAATAGGGGGAGCAACTGTTACGGGAATAAAACACAGATATAGTTTACAAAGGAGTGAGGGGAAAGTTACGGGAATAGAAAAGACCCAAAATTTATAAAGGAGCGAGTACAATATTATGTGAATAAAACACAGATACTATTTATTAAAACGTGAGGGAAATATTACGGGAATAAAACTCAGACACAATTTAAATAGGGGGGTGGAAATGTTATGGGAATAATACACAGATACAGTTAACAAAGGAGTGATGGGAAAGTTACGGGATTAAAAAGGAAATATTACGGGAATAAAACACAGACACAATTTAAACAGGGGGATGAAATGTTGCGGAATAAAACACAGATACAGTTTACAAAGGAGTGAGGGGAAAGTTACGGGAATAGAAAATACCCAAAATTTATAAAGGAGCGAGTAGAACATTATCTGAATAAAACACAGATACTATTTATTAAAACGTGAGGGAAATATTACGGGAATAAAACTCAGACACAATTTAAATAGGAGGTGGAAATGTTATGGGAATAAAACACAGATACAAGTTTACAAAGGAGTGATGGGAAAGTTACGGGAATAAAAAGGAAATATTACGGGAATAAAACATAGACACAATTTAAACAGGGGGGATGAAATGTTGCGGAATAAAACACAGATACAGTTTACAAAGGAGTGATGGGAAAGTTACGGGAATAAAAAGGAAATATTACGGGAATAAAACACAGACACAATTTAAACAGGGGGGATGAAATGTTGCGGAATAAAACACAGATACAGTTTACAAAGGAGTGAGGGGAAAGTTACGGGAATAAAAAGGAAATATTACGGGAATAAAACTCAGTCAAAATTTAAATAGGGTGAGGAAATGTTACGGGAATAGAACACCGACACAGTTTACAAATGAGTGAGGGTAAAGTTACGGGAATAAAATACAGACACATTTAAAAGAGGGGGAGCAAATGTTACGGGAATAAAACACAGATACAGTTTACAAAGGAGTGAGGGGAAACTTCCGGGAATAGAACATACCCAAAATTTATAAAGGAGCGAGTAGAACATTATCTGAATAAAACACAGATACTATTTATTAAAACGTAAGGGAAATATTACGGGAATAAAACTCAGACAAAATTTAAATAGGGGGGTGGAAATTTTATGGGAATAAAACACAGATACAGTTTACAAAGGAGTGATGGGAAAGTTACGGGAATAAAAAGGAAATATTACGGGAATAAAACACAGACACAATTTAAACAGGGTGGATGAAATGTTGCGGAATAAAACACAGATACAGTTTACAAAGGAGTGAGGGGAAAGTTACTGGAATAAAAAGGAAATATTATGGAAATAAAACACAGTCATATTTTAAATAGGGGGAGGAAATGTTACGGGAATAAAACACAGATACAGTTTACAAATGAGTGAGGGTAAAGTTACGGGAATAAAACGGAATTATTACGGGAATAAAACACAGACACAATTTAAATAGGGGGAGCAACTGTTACGGGAATAAAACACAGATACAGTTTACAAAGGAGTGAGGGGAGAGTTCTTCTTCTTTCTCTTTGGCTTGCCTTCGCGGACAAAGATTTATGGAGGGGGTAAAAAGTCCACGTCAGCTGCAGGCTCGTTTGTGGCTGACCAGTCCGATGCGGGACAGGCAGACACGATTGCAGCGGTTGCAAGGGAAAATTGGTTGGTTGGGGTTGGGTGTTGGGTTTTTCCTCCTTTGCCTTTTGTCAGTGAGGTGGGCTCTGCGGTCTTCTTCAAAGGAGGCTGCTGCCCGCCAAACTGTGAGGCGCCAAGATGCACGGTTTGAGGCGTTATCAGCCCACTGGCGGTGGTCAATGTGGCAGGCACCAAGAGATTTCTTTAGGCAGTCCTTGTACCTTTTCTTTGGTCATCGACAGCATCGAGGGGAGAGTTACGGGAATAGAAAATACCCAAAATTTATAAAGGAGCGAGTAGAACATTATCTGACTAAAACACAGATACTATTTATTAAAGCGTGAGGGAAATATTACGGGAATAAAACTCAGACACAATTTAAATAGGGGGGGGTGGAAATGTTACGAGAATAAAACACTGATACAGTTTACAAAGGAGTGAGGGGAAAGTTACGGGAAAAAAAGGAAATATTACGGGAATAAAACACAGACACAATCTAAATAGGGGGAGGAAAGGTTACGGGAATAAAACACAGATACAGTTTACAAACGAGTGAGGGGAAAGTTAGGGGAATAAAACGGAAATATTACGGGAATAAAACACAGACACAATTTAAATAGGGGGAGGAAATGTTACGGGAATAAAACACAGATACAGTTAACAAAGGAGTGAGGGGTAATTTTCGGGAATAAAATGGAAATATTACGGGAATAAAACACAGACACAATTTAAAAAGGGGGGAGGAAATGTTTCGGGGATAAAACACAGATACAGTTTACAAAGGAATGAGGGGAAAGTTACAGGAATAAAAATTACCCAAAATTTATAAAGGCTTGAGGGAAATATTACCGGAATAAACCACAGACACAATTTATAAAGGAAAATGGAAAAGTTACGCAAATAAAACACACATACAATTTATAAAAAGCGAGGATAACTTTAGAGGAATAAAACGCAGACACAATTTAAAAAGGGCGGAGGAAATGTTACGGACATAAAACACAGATACAGTTTACAAAGGAGTGAGGGGAAAGTTACAGGAATAAAAAGGAAATATTACGGGAATAAAACACAGACACAATTTATAAAGTGGGGAGGAAATGTTATGGGAATAAAACACAGATGCAGTATACAAAGGAGTGAGGGGAAAGTTACGGGAATAAAAAGGAAATATTACGGGAATAAAACACAAACACAATTTAAATAGGGGGGGAGGAAATGTTACGGGAATAAAACACAGATACATGTTTCAAAGGAGTGTGGAGAAAGTTAGGGGAATAAAAAGGAAATAGTACGGGAATAAAACACAGACACAATTTAAACAGGGGGGTGGAAATGTTACTGGAATAAAACAAATACAGTTTACAAAGGAGTGAGGTGAATGTTACGGGAATAGAAAACACCCAAAATTTATAAAGGAGCGTGTAGAACATTATCGGAATAAAACACAGATACTATTTATTAAAACGTGAGGGAAATATTACGGGAATAAAACTCAGACACAATTTAAATAGGGGGGAGGAAATGTTACGGGAATAAAACACAGATACAGTTTACAAAGCACTGAGGGGAAAGTTACGGGAATAAAAAGGAAATATTACGGGAATAAAACACAGACACAATTTAAACAGGGGGAGGAAATGTTCCGGAATAAAACACAGATACAGTTTACAAAGGAGTGAGGGGAAAGTTACGGGAATAGAAAATACCCAAAATTTATAAAGGAGCGAGTAGAATATTATGTGAATAAAACACAGATACTATTTATTAAAACGTGAGGGAAATATTACGGGAATAAAACTCAGACACAATTTAAATAGGGGGGAGGAAATGTTACGGGAATAAAACACAGATACAGTTTACAAAGGAGTGAGGGGAAAGTTACGGGAATAAAAAGGAAATATTACGGGAATAAAACACAGACACAATTTAAACAGGGGGAGGAAATGTTCCGGAATAAAACACAGATATAGTTTACAAAGGAGTGAGTGCAAAGTTAGGGAAATAAAACAGAAATATTACGGGAATAAAACAGAGATACAATTTAAAAAGGAGTGAGGGTAAAGTTACGGGAATAAAACGGAATTATTACGGGAATAAAACACAGACACAATTTAAATAGGGGGAGCAACTGTTACGGGAATAAAACACAGATACAGTTTACAAAGGAGTGAGGGGAAAGTTACGGGAATAGAAAATACCCAAAATTTATAAAGGAGCGAGTACAATATTATGTGAATAAAACACAGATACTATTTATTAAAACGTGAGGGAAATATTACGGGAATAAAACTCAGACACAATTTAAATAGGGGGGTGGAAATGTTATGGGAATAAAACACAGATACAGTTAACAAAGGAGTGATGGGAAAGTTACGGGAATAAAAAGGAAATATTACGGGAATAAAACACAGACACAATTTAAACAGGGGGATGAAATGTTGCGGAATAAAACACAGATACAGTTTACAAAGGAGTGAGGGGAAAGTTACGGGAATAAAAAGGAAATATTACGGGAATAAAACACAGTCACAATTTAAATAGGGGAGGAAATGTTACGGGAATAAAACACAGATACAGTTTACAAATGAGTTAGGGTAAAGTTACGGGAATAAAACGGAATTATTACGGGAATAAAACACAGACACAATTTAAATAGGGGGAGCAACTGTTACGGGGATAAAACACAGATACAGTTTACAAAGGAGTGAGGGGAAAATTACGGGAATAGAAAATACCCAAAATTTATAAAGGAGCGCGTAGAACATTATCTGAATAAAACACAGATACTATTTATTAAAACGTGACGGAAATATTACGGGAATAAAACTCAGACACAATTTAAATAGGGGGGTGGAAATGTTATGGGAATAAACCACAGATACAGTTTACAAAGGAGTGATGGGAAAGTTACGGGAATAAAAAGGAAATATTACGGGAATAAAACACAGACACAATTTAAACAGGGCGGATCAAATGTTGCGGAATAAAACACAGATACAGTTTAAAAGGAGTGAGGGGAAATTTACGGGAATAAAAAGGATATATTACTGGAATAAAACACAGACACAATTTATAAAGGGGGGAGGAAATGTTACGAGAATAAAACACTGATACAGTAAACAAAGGAGTGAGGGGTAAGTTACGGGAATAAAAACGAAATATTACGGGAATAAAACACAGACACAATTTATAAAGGGGGGAGGAAATGTTACGGGGATAAAACACAGATACAGTTTACAAAGGAATGAGGGGAAAGTTACAGGAATAAAAATTACCCAAAATTTATAAAGGCTTGAGGGAAATATTACCGGAATAAACCACAGACACAATATATAAAGGAAAATGGAAAAGTTACGCGAATAAAACACACATACAATTTATAAAAAGCAAGGATAACTTTGGAGGAATAAAACGCAGACACAATTTAAAAAGGGTGGAGGAAATGTTACAGACATAAAACACAGATACAGTTTACAAAGGAGTGAGGGGAAAGTTACGGGAATAAAAAGGAAATATTACGGGAATAAAACACAGACACAATTTATAAAGTGGGGAGGAAATGTAACGGGAATAAAACACAGATACATTTTTCAAAGGAGTGTGGAGAAAGTTAGGGGAATAAAAAGGAAATGTTACGGGAATAAAACACAGATACAGTTTACAAAGGAGTGAGGGGAATGTTACGGGAATAGAAAATACCCAAAATTTATAAAGGAGCATGTAGAACCTTATCTGAATAAAACACAGATACTATTTATTAAAACGTGAGGGAAATATTACGGGAATAAAAGTCAGACACAATTTCAATAGGGGGGAGGAAATGTTACGAGAATAAAACACTGATACAGTTTACAAAGGAGTGAGGGGTATGTTACAGGAATAAAAAGGAAATATTACGGGAATAAAACACAGACACAATTTAAATAGGGGGAGGAAATGTTACGGGAATAAAACACAGATACAGTTTACAAAGGAGTGCGGGGAAAGTTACGGGAATAGAAAGGAAATATTACGGGAATAAAACACAAACACAATTTAAATAGTGGGGAGGAAATGTTACGGACATAAAGCACAGATACAGTTTACAAAGGAGTGAGGGGAAAGTTAGGGGAATAAAACGGAAATATTACGGGAATAAAACACAGACGCAATTTAAATAGGGGGAGGAAATGTTACCGGAATAAAACACAGATACAGTTTACAAAGCACTGAGGGGAAAGTTACGGGAATAAAAAGGAAATATTACGGGAATAAAACACAGACACAATTTAAACAGGGGGAGGAAATGTTCCGGAATAAAACACAGATACAGTTTACAAAGGAGTGAGGGGAAAGTTACGGGAATAGAAAATACCCAAAATTTATAAAGGAGCGAGTAGAATATTATGTGAATAAAACACAGATACTATTTATTAAAACGTGAGGGAAATATTACGGGAATAAAACTCAGACACAATTTAAATAGGGGGGAGGAAATGTTACGGGAATAAAACACAAATACAGTTTACAAAGGAGTGAGGGGAAAGTTACGGGAATAAAAAGGAAATATTACGGGAATAAAACACAGACACAATTTAAACAGGGGGAGGAAATGTTCCGGAATAAAACACAGATATAGTTTACAAAGGAGTGAGTGCAAAGTTAGGGAAATAAAACAGAAATATTACGGGAATAAAACAGAGATACAATTTACAAAGGAGTGAGGGTAAAGTTACGGGAATAAAACGGAATTATTACGGGAATAAAACACAGACACAATTTAAATAGGGGGAGCAACTGTTACGGGAATAAAACACAGATACAGTTTACAAAGGAGTGAGGGGAAAGTTACGGGAATAGAAAATACCCAAAATTTATAAAGGAGCGAGTACAATATTATGTGAATAAAACACAGATACTATTTATTAAAACGTGAGGGAAATATTACGGGAATAAAACTCAGACACAATTTAAATAGGGGGGTGGAAATGTTATGGGAATAAAACACAGATACAGTTAACAAAGGAGTGATGGGAAAGTTACGGGAATAAAAAGGAAATATTACGGGAATAAAACACAGACACAATTTAAACAGGGGGATGAAATGTTGCGGAATAAAACACAGATACAGTTTACAAAGGAGTGAGGGGAAAGTTACGGGAATAAAAAGGAAATATTACGGGAATAAAACACAGTCACAATTTAAATAGGGGAGGAAATGTTACGGGAATAAAACACAGATACAGTTTACAAATGAGTTAGGGTAAAGTTACGGGAATAAAACGGAATTATTACGGGAATAAAACACAGACACAATTTAAATAGGGGGAGCAACTGTTACGGGGATAAAACACAGATACAGTTTACAAAGGAGTGAGGGGAAAATTACGGGAATAGAAAATACCCAAAATTTATAAAGGAGCGCGTAGAACATTATCTGAATAAAACACAGATACTATTTATTAAAACGTGACGGAAATATTACGGGAATAAAACTCAGACACAATTTAAATAGGGGGGTGGAAATGTTATGGGAATAAACCACAGATACAGTTTACAAAGGAGTGATGGGAAAGTTACGGGAATAAAAAGGAAATATTACGGGAATAAAACACAGACACAATTTAAACAGGGCGGATCAAATGTTGCGGAATAAAACACAGATACAGTTTAAAAGGAGTGAGGGGAAATTTACGGGAATAAAAAGGATATATTACTGGAATAAAACACAGACACAATTTATAAAGGGGGGAGGAAATGTTACGAGAATAAAACACTGATACAGTAAACAAAGGAGTGAGGGGTAAGTTACGGGAATAAAAACGAAATATTACGGGAATAAAACACAGACACAATTTATAAAGGGGGGAGGAAATGTTACGGGGATAAAACACAGATACAGTTTACAAAGGAATGAGGGGAAAGTTACAGGAATAAAAATTACCCAAAATTTATAAAGGCTTGAGGGAAATATTACCGGAATAAACCACAGACACAATATATAAAGGAAAATGGAAAAGTTACGCGAATAAAACACACATACAATTTATAAAAAGCAAGGATAACTTTGGAGGAATAAAACGCAGACACAATTTAAAAAGGGTGGAGGAAATGTTACAGACATAAAACACAGATACAGTTTACAAAGGAGTGAGGGGAAAGTTACGGGAATAAAAAGGAAATATTACGGGAATAAAACACAGACACAATTTATAAAGTGGGGAGGAAATGTAACGGGAATAAAACACAGATACATTTTTCAAAGGAGTGTGGAGAAAGTTAGGGGAATAAAAAGGAAATGTTACGGGAATAAAACACAGATACAGTTTACAAAGGAGTGAGGGGAATGTTACGGGAATAGAAAATACCCAAAATTTATAAAGGAGCATGTAGAACCTTATCTGAATAAAACACAGATACTATTTATTAAAACGTGAGGGAAATATTACGGGAATAAAAGTCAGACACAATTTCAATAGGGGGGAGGAAATGTTACGAGAATAAAACACTGATACAGTTTACAAAGGAGTGAGGGGTATGTTACAGGAATAAAAAGGAAATATTACGGGAATAAAACACAGACACAATTTAAATAGGGGGAGGAAATGTTACGGGAATAAAACACAGATACAGTTTACAAAGGAGTGCGGGGAAAGTTACGGGAATAGAAAGGAAATATTACGGGAATAAAACACAAACACAATTTAAATAGTGGGGAGGAAATGTTACGGACATAAAGCACAGATACAGTTTACAAAGGAGTGAGGGGAAAGTTAGGGGAATAAAACGGAAATATTACGGGAATAAAACACAGACGCAATTTAAATAGGGGGAGGAAATGTTACCGGAATAAAACACAGATACAGTTTACAAAGGAGTGAGGAGAAAGTTAGGGGACTAAAATGGAAATCTTTGGCTTGGCTTCGCGGACGAAGATTTATGGAGGGGGTAAAAAGTCCACGTCAGCTGCAGGCTCGTTTGTGGCTCACAAGTCCGATGCGGGACAGGCAGACACGATTGCAGCGGTTGCAAGGGAAAATTGGTTGGTTGGGGTTGGGTGTTGGGTTTTTCCTCCTTTGCCTTTTGTCAGTGAGGTGGGCTCTGCGGTCTTCTTCAAAGGAGGTTGCTGCCCGCCAAACTGTGAGGCGCCAAGATGCACGGTTTGAGGCGTTATCAGCCCACTGGAGGTGGTCAATGTGGCAGGCACCAAGAGATTTCTTTAGACAGTCCTTGTACCTTTTTTTTGGTGCACCTCTGTCACGGTGGCCAGTGGAGAGCTCGCCATACAACACGATCTTGGGAAGCCAATGGTCCTCCATTCTGGAGACGTGACCCATCCAGCGCAGCTGGATCTTCAGCAGCGTGGACTCGATGCTGTCGACCTCTGCAATCTCGAGTACTTCGACGTTGGGGGTGTAAGTGCTCCAATGGATGTTGAGGATGGAGCGGAGACAACGCTGGTGGAAGCGTTCTAGGATCCGTAGGTGGTGCCGGTAGAGGACCAATGATTCGGAGCCGAACAGGAGTGGGGGTATGACAACGGCTTATCTTTGTGAGGTTTTTCAGTTGGTTGTTTTTCCAGACTCTTTTGTGTAGTCTTCCAAAATGGAAAGATAACGGGAATAAAACACAAACACAATTTAAATATGGGGGAGGAAATGTTCTGGGAATAAAACACAGATACAGTTTACAAAGGAGTGAGGAGAAAGTTACCGGGAATAGAAAATACCCAATATTTATAAAGGAGCGAGTAGAATATTATCTGAATAAAACACAGATACTATTTATTAAAACGTGAGGGAAATATTACGGGAATAAAACTCAGACACAATTTGAATGGGGGGAGGAAATGTTACGGGAATAAAACACAGATACAGTTTACAAACGAGTGAGGGGAAAGTTAAGGGAATAAAACGGAAATATTACGGGAATAAAACACAGACACAATTTAAATAGGGGGAGGAAATGTTACGGGAATAAAGCACAGATACAGTTAACAAAGGAGTGAGGAGAAAGTTAGGGAAATAAAAAGGAAATATAACGGGAATAAAACACAAACACAATTTAAATAGGGGGGAGGAAATGTTACGGGAATAAAATACAGATACAGTTTACAAAGGAGTGTGTAGAAAGTTAGGGTAATAAAAAGGAAATAAAACACAGACACAATTTAAACAGGGGGGTGGAAATATTACGGGAATAAAACAGATACAGTTTACAAAGGAGTGAGGGGAAAGTTACGGGAATAAAAAGGAAATATTACGGGAATAACACACAGACACAATTTATAAGGAGAAAGGATAACTTTACAGAAATAAAACACAGAAACCATTTATATAAGGGTGAGGAAATATTACCTGAATAAACACAGATACAGTTTACAAAGGAGTGAGGGGAAAGTTACGGGATTAAAAAGGAAATATTACGGGAATAAAACACAGACACAATTTAAATAGGGGGGAGGAAATGTTACGGGAATAAAACAGAGATACAGTTTACAATGGAGAGAGGGGAAAGTTACGGCAATAAAAAGGAAACATTACGGGAATAAAACACAAACACAATTTAAATAGGGGGAGGAAATGTTACGGGAATAAAACACAGATACAGTTTACAAAGGAGTGAGGAGAAAGTTAGGGGACTAAAATGGAAATATGACACTAATAAAACACAGACACAATTTAAATAGGGGGAGCAACTGTTACGGGAATAAAACACAGATACAGTTTACAAAGGAGTGAGGGGAAAGTTACGGGAATAGAAAATACCCAAAATTTATAAAGGAGCGAGTAGAACATTATCTGAATAAAATACAGATACTATTTATTAAAACGTGAGGGAAATATTACGGAAATAAAACTCAGACACAATTTAATAGGGGATAGGAAATGTTACCTAAATAAAACACAGATACAGTTTACAAAGGAGTGAGGAGAATCTAACGGGAATAAAAAGGAAATATTACGGGAATAAAACACAGACACAATTTAAACAGGGGGAGGAAATGTTCCGGAATAAAACACAGATACAGTTTAAACAGGGGGAGGAAATGTTCCGGAATAAAACACAGATACAGTTTACAAAGGAGTGAGTGCAAAGTTAGGGAAATAAAACGGAAATATTACGGGAATAAAACACAGATACAATTTACAAAGGAGTGAGGGTAAAGTTACGGGAATAAAACGGAATTATTACTGGAATAAAACACAGACACAATTTAAATAGGGGGAGCAACTGTTAGGGGAATAAAACACAGATACAGTTTACAAAGGAGTGAGGGGAAAGTTACGGGAATAGAAAATACCCAAAATTTATAAAGGAGCGAGTAGAATATTATGTGAATAAAACACAGATACTATTTATTAAAACGTGAGGGAAATATTACGGGAATAAAACTCAGACACAATTTAAATAGGGGGGTGGAAATGTTATGGGAATAAAACACAGATACAGTTAACAAAGGAGTGATGGGAAAGTTACGGGAATAAAAAGGAAATATTACGGGAATAAAACACAGACACAATTTAAACAGGGGGGATGAAATGTTGCGGAATAAAACACAGATACAGTTTACAAAGGAGTGAGGGGAAAGTTACGGGAATCAAAAGCAAATATTACGGGAATAAAACACAGTCACAATTTAAATAGGGGAGGAAATGTTACGTGAATAAAACACAGATACAGTTTACAAATGAGTTAGGGTAAAGTTACGGGAATAAAACGGAATTATTACGGGAATAAAACACAGACACAATTTAAATAGGGGGAGCAACTGTTACGGGGATAAAACACAGATACAGTTTACAAAGGAGTGAGGGGAAAATTACGGGAATAGAAAATACCCAAAATTTATAAAGGAGCGAGTAGAACATTATCTGAATAAAACACAGATACTATTTATTAAAACGTGAGGGAAATATTACGGGAATAAAACTCAGACACAATTTAAATAGGGGGGTGGAAATGTAAAGGGAATAAACCACAGATACAGTTTACAAAGGAGTGATGGGAAAGTTACGGGAATAAAAAGGAAATATTACGGGAATAAATCACAGACACAATTTAAACAGGTCGGATGAAATGTTGCGGAATAAAACACAGATACAGTTTAAAAGGAGTGAGGGGAAAGTTACGGGAATAAAAAGGATATATTACGGGAATAAAACAAAGACACAATTTATAAAGGGGGGAGGAAATGTTACGAGAATAAAACACTGATACAGTTAACAAAGGAGTGAGGGGTAAGTTACGGGAATAAAAAGGAAATATTACGGGAATAAAACACAGACACAATTTATAAAGGGGGGAGGAAATGTTACGGGGATAAAACACAGATACAGTTTACAAAGGAATGAGGGGAAAGTTACAGGAATAAAAATTACCCAAAATTTATAAAGGCTTGAGGGAAATATTACCGGAATAAACCACAGACACAATTTATAAAGGAAAATGGAAAGGTTACGCGAATAAAACACACATACAATTTATAAAAAGCAAGGATAACTTTGGAGGAATAAAACGCAGACACAATATAAAAAGGGTGGAGGAAATGTTACGGACATAAAACACAGATACAGTTTACAAAGGAATGAGGGGAAAGTTACAGGAATAAAAATTACCCAAAATTTATAAAGGCTTGAGGGAAATATTACCGGAATAAACCACAGACACAATTTATAAAGGAAAATGGGAAGGTTACGCGAATAAAACACACATACAATTTATAAAAAGCAAGGATAACTTTGGAGGAATAAAACGCAGACACAATTTAAAAAGGGTGGAGGAAATGTTACGGACATAAAACACAGATACAGTTTACAAAGGAGTGAGGGGAAAGTTACGGGAATAAAAAGGAAATATTACGGGAATAAAACACAGACACAATTTATAAAGTGGGGAGGAAATGCTATGGAAATAAAACACAGATGCAGTTTACAAAGGAGTGAGGGGAAAGTTACGGGAATAAAAAGGAAATTACGGGAATAAAACACAGACATAATTTAAATAGGGGGAGGAAATGTAACGGGAATAAAACACAGATACATTTTTCAAAGGAGTGTGGAGAAAGTTAGGGGAATAAAAAGGAAATATTACGGGAATAAAACACAGACACAATTTAAACAGGGGGGTGGAAATGTTACGGGAATAAAACAGATACAGTTTACAAAGGAGTGAGGGGAATGTTACGGGAATAGAGAATAGCCAAAATTTATAAAGGAGCATGTAGAACATTATCTGAATAAAACACAGATACTATTTATTAAAACGTTAGGGAAATATTACGGGAATAAAAGTCAGACACAATTTAAATAGGGGGGAGGAAATGTTACGATAATAAAACACTGATACAGTTTACAAAGGAGTGAGGGGTATGTTACAGGAATAAAAAGGAAATATTACGGGAATAAAACACAGACACAATTTAAATAGGGGGAGGAAATGTTACGGGAATAAAACACAGATACAGTTTACAAAGGAGTGCGGGGAAAGTTACGGGAATAGAAAGGAAATATTACGGGAATAAAACACAAACACAATTTAAATAGTGGGGAGGAAATGTTACGGACATAAAGCACAGATACAGTTTACAAAGGAGTGAGGGGAAAGTTAGGGGAATAAAACGGAAATATTACGGGAATAAAACACAGACACAATTTAAATAGGGGGAGGAAATGTTACGGGAATAAAACAGAGATACAGTTTACAAGGGAGTGAGGGGAAAGTTACGGGAAAAAAAAAAGGAAATCTTCTTTGGCTTGGCTTCGCGGACGAAGATTTATGGAGGGGCTAAAAGTCCACTTCAGCTGCAGGCTTGTTTGTGGCTCACAAGTCCGATGCGGGACAGGCAGACACGATTGCAGCGGTTGCAAGGGAAAATTGGTTGGTTGGGGTTGGGTGTTGGGTTTTTCCTCCTTTGCCTTTTGTCAGTGAGGTGGGCTCTGCGGTCTTCTTCAAAGGAGGTTGCTGCCCGCCAAACTGTGAGGCGCCAAGATGCACGGTTTGAGTCGTTATCAGCCCACTGGCGGTGGTCAATGTGGCAGGCACCAAGAGATTTCTTTAGGCAGTCCTTGTACCTTTTTTTTGGTGCACCTCTGTCACGGTGGCCAGTGGAGAGCTCGCCATACAACACGATCTTGGGAAGGCGATGGTCCTCCATTCTGGAGACGTGACCCATCCAGCGCAGCTGGATCTTCAGCAGCGTGGACTCGATGCTGTCGACCTCTGCAATCTCGAGTACTTCGACGTTAGGGGTGTAAGCGCTCCAATTGATGTTGAGGATGGAGCGGAGACAACGCTGGTGGAAGCGTTCTAGGAGCCGTAGGTGGTGCCGGTAGAGGACCCATGATTCGGAGCCGAACCGGAGTGTGGGTATGACAACGGTTCTGTATACGCTTATCTTTGTGAGGTTTTTCAGTTGGTTGTTTTTCCAGACTCTTTTGTGTAGTGTTCCAAAATGGAAAGATAACGGGAATAAAACACAAACACAATTTAAATATGGGGGAGGAAATGTTCTGGGAATAAAACACAGATACAGTTTACAAAGGAGTGAGGAGAAAGTTACCGGGAATAGAAAATACCCAATATTTATAAAGGAGCGAGTAGAATATTATCTGAATGAAACACAGATACTATTTATTAAAACGTGAGGGAAATATTACGGGAATAAAACTCAGACACAATTTGAATAGGGGGGAGGAAATGTTACGGGAATAAAACACAGATACAGTTTACAAAGCACTGAGGGGAAAGTTACGGGAATAAAAAGGAAATATTACGGGAATAAAACACAGACACAATTTAAACAGGGGGAGGAAATGTTCCAGAATAAAACACAGATACAGTTTACAAAGGAGTGAGTGCAAAGTTAGGGAAATAAAACGGAAATATTACGGGAATAAAACACAGATACAATTTACAAAGGAGTGAGGGTAAAGTTACGGGAATAAAACGGAATTATTACGGGAATAAAATACAGACACAATTTAAATAGGGGGAGCAACTGTTACGGGAATAAAACACAGATACAGTTTACAAAGGAGTGAGGGGAAAGTTACGGGAATAGAAAATACCCAAAATTTATAAAGGAGCGAGTAGAATATTATGTGAATAAAACCCAGATACTATTTATTAAAACGTGAGGGAAATATTACGGGAATAAAACTCAGACACAATTTAAATAGGGGGGAGGAAATGTTACGGGAATAAAACACAGATACAGTTTACAAAGGAGTGAGGGGAAAGTTACGGGAATAAAAAGGAAATATTACGGGAATAAAACACAGACACAATTTAAACAGGGGGAGGAAATGTTCCGGAATAAAACACAGATACAGTTTACAAAGGAGTGAGTGCAACGTTAGGGAAATAAAACAGAAATATTACGGGAATAAAACAGAGATACAATTTACAAAGGAGTGAGGGTAAAGTTACGGGAATAAAACGGAATTATTACGGGAATAAAACACAGACACAATTTAAATAGGGGGAGCAACTGTTACGGGAATAAAACACAGATACAGTTTACAAAGGAGTGAGGGGAAAGTTACGGGAATAGAAAATACCCAAAATTTATAAAGGAGCGAGTACAATATTATGTGAATAAAACACAGATACTATTTATTAAAACGTGAGGGAAATATTACGGGAATAAAACTCAGACACAATTTAAATAGGGGGGTGGAAATGTTATGGGAATAAAACACAGATACAGTTAACAAAGGAGTGATGGGAAAGTTACGGGAATAAAAAGGAAATATTACGGGAATAAAACACAGACACAATTTAAACAGGGGGATGAAATGTTGCGGAATAAAACACAGATACAGTTTACAAAGGAGTGAGGGGAAAGTTACGGGAATAAAAAGGAAATATTACGGGAATAAAACACAGTCACAATTTAAATAGGGGAGGAAATGTTACGGGAATAAAACACAGATACAGTTTACAAATGAGTTAGGGTAAAGTTACGGGAATAAAACGGAATTATTACGGGAATAAAACACAGACACAATTTAAATAGGGGGAGCAACTGTTACGGGGATAAAACACAGATACAGTTTACAAAGGAGTGAGGGGAAAATTACGGGAATAGAAAATACCCAAAATTTATAAAGGAGCGAGTAGAACATTATCTGAATAAAACACAGATACTATTTATTAAAACGTGAGGGAAATATTACGGGAATAAAACTCAGACACAATTTAAATAGGGGGGTGGAAATGTTATGGGAATAAACCACAGATACAGTTTACAAAGCAGTGATGGGAAAGTTACGGGAATAAAAAGGAAATATTACGGGAATAAAACACAGACACAATTTAAACAGGGCGGATCAAATGTTGCGGAATAAAACACAGATACAGTTTAAAAGGAGTGAGGGGAAATTTACGGGAATAAAAAGGATATATTACGGGAATAAAACACAGACACAATTTATAAAGGGGGGAGGAAATGTTACGAGAATAAAACACTGATACAGTTAACAAAGGAGTGAGGGGTAAGTTACGGGAATAAAAAGGAAATATTACGGGAATAAAACACAGACACAATTTATAAAGGGGGGAGGAAATGTTACGGGGATAAAACACAGATACAGTTTACAAAGGAATGAGGGGAAAGTTACAGGAATAAAAATTACCCAAAATTTATAAAGGCTTGAGGGAAATATTACCGGAATAAACCACAGACACAATATATAAAGGAAAATGGAAAAGTTACGCGAATAAAACACACATACAATTTATAAAAAGCAAGGATAACTTTGGAGGAATAAAACGCAGACACAATTTAAAAAGGGTGGAGGAAATGTTACGGACATAAAACACAGATACAGTTTACAAAGGAGTGAGGGGAAAGTTACGGGAATAAAAAGGAAATATTACGGGAATAAAACACAGACACAATTTATAAAGTGGGGAGGAAATGTAACGGGAATAAAACACAGATACATTTTTCAAAGGAGTGTGGAGAAAGTTAGGGGAATAAAAAGGAAATGTTACGGGAATAAAACACAGATACAGTTTACAAAGGATTGAGGGGAATGTTACGGGAATAGAAAATACCCAAAATTTATAAAGGAGCATGTAGAACATTATCTGAATAAAACACAGATACTATTTATTAAAACGTGAGGGAAATATTACGGGAATAAAAGTCAGACACAATTTCAATAGGGGGGAGGAAATGTTACGAGAATAAAACACTGATACAGTTTACAAAGGAGTGAGGGGTATGTTACAGGAATAAAAAGGAAATATTACGGGAATAAAACACAGACACAATTTAAATAGGGGGAGGAAATGTTACGGGAATAAAACACAGATACAGTTTACAAAGGAGTGCGGGGAAAGTTACGGGAATAGAAAGGAAATATTACGGGAATAAAACACAAACACAATTTAAATAGTGGGGAGGAAATGTTACGGACATAAAGCACAGATACAGTTTACAAAGGAGTGAGGGGAAAGTTAGGGGAATAAAACGGAAATATTACGGGAATAAAACACAGACGCAATTTAAATAGGGGGAGGAAATGTTACCGGAATAAAACACAGATACAGTTTACAAAGGAGTGAGGAGAAAGTTAGGGGACTAAAATGGAAATCTTTGGCTTGGCTTCGCGGACGAAGATTTATGGAGGGGGTAAAAAGTCCACGTCAGCTGCAGGCTCGTTTGTGGCTCACAAGTCCGATGCGGGACAGGCAGACACGATTGCAGCGGTTGCAAGGGAAAATTGGTTGGTTGGGGTTGGGTGTTGGGTTTTTCCTCCTTTGCCTTTTGTCAGTGAGGTGGGCTCTGCGGTCTTCTTCAAAGGAGGTTGCTGCCCGCCAAACTGTGAGGCGCCAAGATGCACGGTTTGAGGCGTTATCAGCCCACTGGAGGTGGTCAATGTGGCAGGCACCAAGAGATTTCTTTAGACAGTCCTTGTACCTTTTTTTTGGTGCACCTCTGTCACGGTGGCCAGTGGAGAGCTCGCCATACAACACGATCTTGGGAAGCCAATGGTCCTCCATTCTGGAGACGTGACCCATCCAGCGCAGCTGGATCTTCAGCAGCGTGGACTCGATGCTGTCGACCTCTGCAATCTCGAGTACTTCGACGTTGGGGGTGTAAGTGCTCCAATGGATGTTGAGGATGGAGCGGAGACAACGCTGGTGGAAGCGTTCTAGGATCCGTAGGTGGTGCCGGTAGAGGACCAATGATTCGGAGCCGAACAGGAGTGGGGGTATGACAACGGCTTATCTTTGTGAGGTTTTTCAGTTGGTTGTTTTTCCAGACTCTTTTGTGTAGTCTTCCAAAATGGAAAGATAACGGGAATAAAACACAAACACAATTTAAATATGGGGGAGGAAATGTTCTGGGAATAAAACACAGATACAGTTTACAAAGGAGTGAGGAGAAAGTTACCGGGAATAGAAAATACCCAATATTTATAAAGGAGCGAGTAGAATATTATCTGAATAAAACACAGATACTATTTATTAAAACGTGAGGGAAATATTACGGGAATAAAACTCAGACACAATTTGAATGGGGGGAGGAAATGTTACGGGAATAAAACACAGATACAGTTTACAAACGAGTGAGGGGAAAGTTAAGGGAATAAAACGGAAATATTACGGGAATAAAACACAGACACAATTTAAATAGGGGGAGGAAATGTTACGGGAATAAAGCACAGATACAGTTAACAAAGGGGTGAGGAGAAAGTTAGGGAAATAAAAAGGAAATATAACGGGAATAAAACACAAACACAATTTAAATAGGGGGGAGGAAATGTTACGGGAATAAAATACAGATACAGTTTACAAAGGAGTGTGGAGAAAGTTAGGGTAATAAAAAGGAAATAAAACACAGACACAATTTAAACAGGGGGGTGGAAATATTACGGGAATAAAACAGATACAGTTTACAAAGGAGTGAGGGGAAAGTTACGGGAATAAAAAGGAAATATTACGGGAATAACACACAGACACAATTTATAAGGAGAAAGGATAACTTTACAGAAATAAAACACAGAAACCATTTATATAAGGGTGAGGAAATATTACCTGAATAAACACAGATACAGTTTACAAAGGAGTGAGGGGAAAGTTACGGGATTAAAAAGGAAATATTACGGGAATAAAACACAGACACAATTTAAATAGGGGGGAGGAAATGTTACGGGAATAAAACAGAGATACAGTTTACAATGGAGAGAGGGGAAAGTTACGGCAATAAAAAGGAAACATTACGGGAATAAAACACAAACACAATTTAAATAGGGGGAGGAAATGTTACGGGAATAAAACACAGATACAGTTTACAAAGGAGTGAGGAGAAAGTTAGGGGACTAAAATGGAAATATGACACTAATAAAACACAGACACAATTTAAATAGGGGGAGCAACTGTTACGGGGATAAAACACAGATACAGTTTACAAAGGAGTGAGGGGAAAATTACGGGAATAGAAAATACCCAAAATTTATAAAGGAGCGAGTAGAACATTATCTGAATAAAACACAGATACTATTTATTAAAACGTGAGGGAAATATTACGGGAATAAAACTCAGACACAATTTAAATAGGGGGGTGGAAATGTAAAGGGAATAAACCACAGATACAGTTTACAAAGGAGTGATGGGAAAGTTACGGGAATAAAAAGGAAATATTACGGGAATAAATCACAGACACAATTTAAACAGGTCGGATGAAATGTTGCGGAATAAAACACAGATACAGTTTAAAAGGAGTGAGGGGAAAGTTACGGGAATAAAAAGGATATATTACGGGAATAAAACAAAGACACAATTTATAAAGGGGGGAGGAAATGTTACGAGAATAAAACACTGATACAGTTAACAAAGGAGTGAGGGGTAAGTTACGGGAATAAAAATTACCCAAAATTTATAAAGGCTTGAGGGAAATATTACCGGAATAAACCACAGACACAATTTATAAAGGAAAATGGAAAGGTTACGCGAATAAAACACACATACAATTTATAAAAAGCAAGGATAACTTTGGAGGAATAAAACGCAGACACAATATAAAAAGGGTGGAGGAAATGTTACGGACATAAAACACAGATACAGTTTACAAAGGAATGAGGGGAAAGTTACAGGAATAAAAATTACCCAAAATTTATAAAGGCTTGAGGGAAATATTACCGGAATAAACCACAGACACAATTTATAAAGGAAAATGGAAAGGTTACGCGAATAAAACACACATACAATTTATAAAAAGCAAGGATAACTTTGGAGGAATAAAACGCAGACACAATTTAAAAAGGGTGGAGGAAATGTTACGGACATAAAACACAGATACAGTTTACAAAGGAGTGAGGGGAAAGTTACGGGAATAAAAAGGAAATATTACGGGAATAAAACACAGACACAATTTATAAAGTGGGGAGGAAATGCTATGGAAATAAAACACAGATGCAGTTTACAAAGGAGTGAGGGGAAAGTTACGGGAATAAAAAGGAAATTACGGGAATAAAACACAGACATAATTTAAATAGGGGGAGGAAATGTAACGGGAATAAAACACAGATACATTTTTCAAAGGAGTGTGGAGAAAGTTAGGGGAATAAAAAGGAAATATTACGGGAATAAAACACAGACACAATTTAAACAGGGGGGTGGAAATGTTACGGGAATAAAACAGATACAGTTTACAAAGGAGTGAGGGGAATGTTACGGGAATAGAGAATAGCCAAAATTTATAAAGGAGCATGTAGAACATTATCTGAATAAAACACAGATACTATTTATTAAAACGTTAGGGAAATATTACGGGAATAAAAGTCAGACACAATTTAAATAGGGGGGAGGAAATGTTACGAGAATAAAACACTGATACAGTTTACAAAGGAGTGAGGGGTATGTTACAGGAATAAAAAGGAAATATTACGGGAATAAAACACAGACACAATTTAAATAGGGGGAGGAAATGTTACGGGAATAAAACACAGATACAGTTTACAAAGGAGTGCGGGGAAAGTTACGGGAATAGAAAGGAAATATTACGGGAATAAAACACAAACACAATTTAAATAGTGGGGAGGAAATGTTACGGACATAAAGCACAGATACAGTTCACAAAGGAGTGAGGGGAAAGTTAGGGGAATAAAACGGAAATATTACGGGAATAAAACACAGACACAATTTAAATAGGGGGAGGAAATGTTACGGGAATAAAACAGAGATACAGTTTACAAGGGAGTGAGGGGAAAGTTACGGGAAAAAAAAAAGGAAATCTTCTTTGGCTTGGCTTCGCGGACGAAGATTTATGGAGGGGCTAAAAGTCCACTTCAGCTGCAGGCTCGTTTGTGGCTCACAAGTCCGATGCGGGACAGGCAGACACGATTGCAGCGGTTGCAAGGGAAAATTGGTTGGTTGGGGTTGGGTGTTGGGTTTTTCCTCCTTTGCCTTTTGTCAGTGAGGTGGGCTCTGCGGTCTTCTTCAAAGGAGGTTGCTGCCCGCCAAACTGTGAGTCGCCAAGATGCACGGTTTGAGGCGTTATCAGCCCACTGGCGGTGGTCAATGTGGCAGGCACCAAGAGATTTCTTTAGGCAGTCCTTGTACCTTTTTTTTGGTGCACCTCTGTCACGGTGGCCAGTGGAGAGCTCGCCATACAACACGATCTTGGGAAGGCGATGGTCCTCCATTCTGGAGACGTGACCCATCCAGCGCAGCTGGATCTTCAGCAGCGTGGACTCGATGCTGTCGACCTCTGCAATCTCGAGTACTTCGACGTTAGGGGTGTAAGCGCTCCAATTGATGTTGAGGATGGAGCGGAGACAACGCTGGTGGAAGCGTTCTAGGAGCCGTAGGTGGTGCCGGTAGAGGACCCATGATTCGGAGCCGAACCGGAGTGTGGGTATGACAACGGTTCTGTATACGCTTATCTTTGTGAGGTTTTTCAGTTGGTTGTTTTTCCAGACTCTTTTGTGTAGTGTTCCAAAATGGAAAGATAACGGGAATAAAACACAAACACAATTTAAATATGGGGGAGGAAATGTTCTGGGAATAAAACACAGATACAGTTTACAAAGGAGTGAGGAGAAAGTTACCGGGAATAGAAAATACCCAATATTTATAAAGGAGCGAGTAGAATATTATCTGAATGAAACACAGATACTATTTATTAAAACGTGAGGGAAATATTACGGGAATAAAACTCAGACACAATTTGAATAGGGGGGAGGAAATGTTACGGGAATAAAACACAGATACAGTTTACAAAGCACTGAGGGGAAAGTTACGGGAATAAAAAGGAAATATTACGGGAATAAAACACAGACACAATTTAAACAGGGGGAGGAAATGTTCCAGAATAAAACACAGATACAGTTTACAAAGGAGTGAGTGCAAAGTTAGGGAAATAAAACGGAAATATTACGGGAATAAAACAGAGATACAATTTACAAAGGAGTGAGGGTAAAGTTACGGGAATAAAACGGAATTATTACGGGAATAAAACACAGACACAATTTAAATAGGGGGAGCAACTGTTACGGGAATAAAACACAGATACAGTTTACAAAGGAGTGAGGGGAAAGTTACGGGAATAGAAAATACCCAAAATTTATAAAGGAGCGAGTACAATATTATGTGAATAAAACACAGATACTATTTATTAAAACGTGAGGGAAATATTACGGGAATAAAACTCAGACACAATTTAAATAGGGGGGTGGAAATGTTATGGGAATAAAACACAGATACAGTTAACAAAGGAGTGATGGGAAAGTTACGGGAATAAAAAGGAAATATTACAGGAATAAAACACAGACACAATTTAAACAGGGGGATGAAATGTTGCGGAATAAAACACAGATACAGTTTACAAAGGAGTGAGGGGAAAGTTACGGGAATAAAAAGGAAATATTACGGGAATAAAACACAGTCACAATTTAAATAGGGGAGGAAATGTTACGGGAATAAAACACAGATACAGTTTACAAATGAGTTAGGGTAAAGTTACGGGAATAAAACGGAATTATTACGGGAATAAAACACAGACACAATTTAAATAGGGGGAGCAACTGTTACGGGGATAAAACACAGATACAGTTTACAAAGGAGTGAGGGGAAAATTACGGGAATAGAAAATACCCAAAATTTATAAAGGAGCGAGTAGAACATTATCTGAATAAAACACAGATACTATTTATTAAAACGTGAGGGAAATATTACGGGAATAAAACTCAGACACAATTTAAATAGGGGGGTGAAATGTTATGGGAATAAACCACAGATACAGTTTACAAAGCAGTGATGGGAAAGTTACGGGAATAAAAAGGAAATATTACGGGAATAAAACACAGACACAATTTAAACAGGGCGGATCAAATGTTGCGGAATAAAACACAGATACAGTTTAAAAGGAGTGAGGGGAAATTTACGGGAATAAAAAGGATATATTACGGGAATAAAACACAGACACAATTTATAAAGGGGGGAGGAAATGTTACGAGAATAAAACACTGATACAGTTAACAAAGGAGTGAGGGGTAAGTTACGGGAATAAAAAGGAAATATTACGGGAATAAAACACAGACACAATTTATAAAGGGGGGAGGAAATGTTACGGGGATAAAACACAGATACAGTTTACAAAGGAATGAGGGGAAAGTTACAGGAATAAAAATTACCCAAAATTTATAAAGGCTTGAGGGAAATATTACCGGAATAAACCACAGACACAATATATAAAGGAAAATGGAAAAGTTACGCGAATAAAACACACATACAATTTATAAAAAGCAAGGATAATTTTGGAGGAATAAAACGCAGACACAATTTAAAAAGGGTGGAGGAAATGTTACGGACATAAAACACAGATACAGTTTACAAAGGAGTGAGGGGAAAGTTACGGGAATAAAAAGGAAATATTACGGGAATAAAACACAGACACAATTTATAAAGTGGGGAGGAAATGTAACGGGAATAAAACACAGATACATTTTTCAAAGGAGTGTGGAGAAAGTTAGGGGAATAAAAAGGAAATGTTACGGGAATAAAACACAGATACAGTTTACAAAGGAGTGAGGGGAATGTTACGGGAATAGAAAATACCCAAAATTTATAAAGGAGCATGTAGAACATTATCTGAATAAAACACAGATACTATTTATTAAAACGTGAGGGAAATATTACGGGAATAAAAGTCAGACACAATTTCAATAGGGGGGAGGAAATGTTACGAGAATAAAACACTGATACAGTTTACAAAGGAGTGAGGGGTATGTTACAGGAATAAAAAGGAAATATTACGGGAATAAAACACAGACACAATTTAAATAGGGGGAGGAAATGTTACGGGAATAAAACACAGATACAGTTTACAAAGGAGTGCGGGGAAAGTTACGGGAATAGAAAGGAAATATTACGGGAATAAAACACAAACACAATTTAAATAGTGGGGAGGAAATGTTACGGACATAAAGCACAGATACAGTTTACAAAGGAGTGAGGGGAAAGTTAGGGGAATAAAACGGAAATATTACGGGAATAAAACACAGACGCAATTTAAATAGGGGGAGGAAATGTTACCGGAATAAAACACAGATACAGTTTACAAAGGAGTGAGGAGAAAGTTAGGGGACTAAAATGGAAATCTTTGGCTTGGCTTCGCGGACGAAGATTTATGGAGGGGGTAAAAAGTCCACGTCAGCTGCAGGCTCGTTTGTGGCTCACAAGTCCGATGCGGGACAGGCAGACACGATTGCAGCGGTTGCAAGGGAAAATTGGTTGGTTGGGGTTGGGTGTTGGGTTTTTCCTCCTTTGCCTTTTGTCAGTGAGGTGGGCTCTGCGGTCTTCTTCAAAGGAGGTTGCTGCCCGCCAAACTGTGAGGCGCCAAGATGCACGGTTTGAGGCGTTATCAGCCCACTGGAGGTGGTCAATGTGGCAGGCACCAAGAGATTTCTTTAGACAGTCCTTGTACCTTTTTTTTGGTGCACCTCTGTCACGGTGGCCAGTGGAGAGCTCGCCATACAACACGATCTTGGGAAGCCAATGGTCCTCCATTCTGGAGACGTGACCCATCCAGCGCAGCTGGATCTTCAGCAGCGTGGACTCGATGCTGTCGACCTCTGCAATCTCGAGTACTTCGACGTTGGGGGTGTAAGTGCTCCAATGGATGTTGAGGATGGAGCGGAGACAACGCTGGTGGAAGCGTTCTAGGATCCGTAGGTGGTGCCGGTAGAGGACCAATGATTCGGAGCCGAACAGGAGTGGGGGTATGACAACGGCTTATCTTTGTGAGGTTTTTCAGTTGGTTGTTTTTCCAGACTCTTTTGTGTAGTCTTCCAAAATGGAAAGATAACGGGAATAAAACACAAACACAATTTAAATATGGGGGAGGAAATGTTCTGGGAATAAAACACAGATACAGTTTACAAAGGAGTGAGGAGAAAGTTACCGGGAATAGAAAATACCCAATATTTATAAAGGAGCGAGTAGAATATTATCTGAATAAAACACAGATACTATTTATTAAAACGTGAGGGAAATATTACGGGAATAAAACTCAGACACAATTTGAATGGGGGGAGGAAATGTTACGGGAATAAAACACAGATACAGTTTACAAACGAGTGAGGGGAAAGTTAAGGGAATAAAACGGAAATATTACGGGAATAAAACACAGACACAATTTAAATAGGGGGAGGAAATGTTACGGGAATAAAGCACAGATACAGTTAACAAAGGAGTGAGGAGAAAGTTAGGGAAATAAAAAGGAAATATAACGGGAATAAAACACAAACACAATTTAAATAGGGGGGAGGAAATGTTACGGGAATAAAATACAGATACAGTTTACAAAGGAGTGTGGAGAAAGTTAGGGTAATAAAAAGGAAATAAAACACAGACACAATTTAAACAGGGGGGTGGAAATATTACGGGAATAAAACAGATACAGTTTACAAAGGAGTGAGGGGAAAGTTACGGGAATAAAAAGGAAATATTACGGGAATAACACACAGACACAATTTATAAGGAGAAAGGATAACTTTACAGAAATAAAACACAGAAACCATTTATATAAGGGTGAGGAAATATTACCTGAATAAACACAGATACAGTTTACAAAGGAGTGAGGGGAAAGTTACGGGATTAAAAAGGTAATATTACGGGAATAAAACACAGACACAATTTAAATAGGGGGGAGGAAATGTTACGGGAATAAAACAGAGATACAGTTTACAATGGAGAGAGGGGAAAGTTACGGCAATAAAAAGGAAACATTACGGGAATAAAACACAAACACAATTTAAATAGGGGGAGGAAATGTTACGGGAATAAAACACAGATACAGTTTACAAAGGAGTGAGGAGAAAGTTAGGGGACTAAAATGGAAATATGACACTAATAAAACACAGACACAATTTAAATAGGGGGAGCAACTGTTACGGGAATAAAACACAGATACAGTTTACAAAGGAGTGAGGGGAAAGTTACGGGAATAGAAAATACCCAAAATTTATAAAGGAGCGAGTAGAACATTATCTGAATAAAATACAGATACTATTTATTAAAACGTGAGGGAAATATTACGGAAATAAAACTCAGACACAATTTAATAGGGGATAGGAAATGTTACCTAAATAAAACACAGATACAGTTTACAAAGGAGTGAGGAGAATCTAACGGGAATAAAAAGGAAATATTACGGGAATAAAACACAGACACAATTTAAACAGGGGGAGGAAATGTTCCGGAATAAAACACAGATACAGTTTAAACAGGGGGAGGAAATGTTCCGGAATAAAACACAGATACAGTTTACAAAGGAGTGAGTGCAAAGTTAGGGAAATAAAACGAAAATATTACGGGAATAAAACACAGATACAATTTACAAAGGAGTGAGGGTAAAGTTACGGGAATAAAACGGAATTATTACTGGAATAAAACACAGACACAATTTAAATAGGGGGAGCAACTGTTAGGGGAATAAAACACAGATACAGTTTACAAAGGAGTGAGGGGAAAGTTACGGGAATAGAAAATACCCAAAATTTATAAAGGAGCGAATAGAATATTATGTGAATAAAACACAGATACTATTTATTAAAACGTGAGGGAAATATTACGGGAATAAAACTCAGACACAATTTAAATAGGGGGGTGGAAATGTTATGGGAATAAAACACAGATACAGTTAACAAAGGAGTGATGGGAAAGTTACGGGAATAAAAAGGAAATATTACGGGAATAAAACACAGACACAATTTAAACAGGGGGGATGAAATGTTGCGGAATAAAACACAGATACAGTTTACAAAGGAGTGAGGGGAAAGTTACGGGAATCAAAAGCAAATATTACGGGAATAAAACACAGTCACAATTTAAATAGGGGAGGAAATGTTACGGGAATAAAACACAGATACAGTTTACAAATGAGTTAGGGTAAAGTTACGGGAATAAAACGGAATTATTACGGGAATAAAACACAGACACAATTTAAATAGGGGGAGCAACTGTTACGGGGATAAAACACAGATACAGTTTACAAAGGAGTGAGGGGAAAATTACGGGAATAGAAAATACCCAAAATTTATAAAGGAGCGAGTAGAACATTATCTGAATAAAACACAGATACTATTTATTAAAACGTGAGGGAAATATTACGGGAATAAAACTCAGACACAATTTAAATAGGGGGGTGGAAATGTAAAGGGAATAAACCACAGATACAGTTTACAAAGGAGTGATGGGAAAGTTACGGGAATAAAAAGGAAATATTACGGGAATAAATCACAGACACAATTTAAACAGGTCGGATGAAATGTTGCGGAATAAAACACAGATACAGTTTAAAAGGAGTGAGGGGAAAGTTACGGGAATAAAAAGGATATATTACGGGAATAAAACAAAGACACAATTTATAAAGGGGGGAGGAAATGTTACGAGAATAAAACACTGATACAGTTAACAAAGGAGTGAGGGGTAAGTTACGGGAATAAAAAGGAAATATTACGGGAATAAAACACAGACACAATTTATAAAGGGGGGAGGAAATGTTACGGGGATAAAACACAGATACAGTTTACAAAGGAATGAGGGGAAAGTTACAGGAATAAAAATTACCCAAAATTTATAAAGGCTTGAGGGAAATATTACCGGAATAAACCACAGACACAATTTATAAAGGAAAATGGAAAGGTTACGCGAATAAAACACACATACAATTTATAAAAAGCAAGGATAACTTTGGAGGAATAAAACGCAGACACAATATAAAAAGGGTGGAGGAAATGTTACGGACATAAAACACAGATACAGTTTACAAAGGAATGAGGGGAAAGTTACAGGAATAAAAATTACCCAAAATTTATAAAGGCTTGAGGGAAATATTACCGGAATAAACCACAGACACAATTTATAAAGGAAAATGGAAAGGTTACGCGAATAAAACACACATACAATTTATAAAAAGCAAGGATAACTTTGGAGGAATAAAACGCAGACACAATTTAAAAAGGGTGGAGGAAATGTTACGGACATAAAACACAGATACAGTTTACAAAGGAGTGAGGGGAAAGTTACGGGAATAAAAAGGAAATATTACGGGAATAAAACACAGACACAATTTATAAAGTGGGGAGGAAATGCTATGGAAATAAAACACAGATGCAGTTTACAAAGGAGTGAGGGGAAAGTTACGGGAATAAAAAGGAAATTACGGGAATAAAACACAGACATAATTTAAATAGGGGGAGGAAATGTAACGGGAATAAAACACAGATACATTTTTCAAAGGAGTGTGGAGAAAGTTAGGGGAATAAAAAGGAAATATTACGGGAATAAAACACAGACACAATTTAAACAGGGGGGTGGAAATGTTACGGGAATAAAACAGATACAGTTTACAAAGGAGTGAGGGGAATGTTACGGGAATAGAGAATAGCCAAAATTTATAAAGGAGCATGTAGAACATTATCTGAATAAAACACAGATACTATTTATTAAAACGTTAGGGAAATATTACGGGAATAAAAGTCAGACACAATTTAAATAGAGGGGAGGAAATGTTACGAGAATAAAACACTGATACAGTTTACAAAGGAGTGAGGGGTATGTTACAGGAATAAAAAGGAAATATTACGGGAATAAAACACAGACACAATTTAAATAGGGGGAGGAAATGTTACGGGAATAAAACACAGATACAGTTTACAAAGGAGTGCGGGGAAAGTTACGGGAATAGAAAGGAAATATTACGGGAATAAAACACAAACACAATTTAAATAGTGGGGAGGAAATGTTACGGACATAAAGCACAGATACAGTTTACAAAGGAGTGAGGGGAAAGTTAGGGGAATAAAACGGAAATATTACGGGAATAAAACACAGACACAATTTAAATAGGGGGAGGAAATGTTACGGGAATAAAACAGAGATACAGTTTACAAGGGAGTGAGGGGAAAGTTACGGGAAAAAAAAAGGAAATCTTCTTTGGCTTGGCTTCGCGGACGAAGATTTATGGAGGGGCTAAAAGTCCACTTCAGCTGCAGGCTCGTTTGTGGCTCACAAGTCCGATGCGGGACAGGCAGACACGATTGCAGCGGTTGCAAGGGAAAATTGGTTGGTTGGGGTTGGGTGTTGGGTTTTTCCTCCTTTGCCTTTTGTCAGTGAGGTGGGCTCTGCGGTCTTCTTCAAAGGAGGTTGCTGCCCGCCAAACTGTGAGGCGCCAAGATGCACGGTTTGAGGCGTTATCAGCCCACTGGCGGTGGTCAATGTGGCAGGCACCAAGAGATTTCTTTAGGCAGTCCTTGTACCTTTTTTTTGGTGCACCTCTGTCACGGTGGCCAGTGGAGAGCTCGCCATACAACACGATCTTGGGAAGGCGATGGTCCTCCATTCTGGAGACGTGACCCATCCAGCGCAGCTGGATCTTCAGCAGCGTGGACTCGATGCTGTCGACCTCTGCAATCTCGAGTACTTCGACGTTAGGGGTGTAAGCGCTCCAATTGATGTTGAGGATGGAGCGGAGACAACGCTGGTGGAAGCGTTCTAGGAGCCGTAGGTGGTGCCGGTAGAGGACCCATGATTCGGAGCCGAACCGGAGTGTGGGTATGACAACGGTTCTGTATACGCTTATCTTTGTGAGGTTTTTCAGTTGGTTGTTTTTCCAGACTCTTTTGTGTAGTGTTCCAAAATGGAAAGATAACGGGAATAAAACACAAACACAATTTAAATATGGGGGAGGAAATGTTCTGGGAATAAAACACAGATACAGTTTACAAAGGAGTGAGGAGAAAGTTACCGGGAATAGAAAATACCCAATATTTATAAAGGAGCGAGTAGAATATTATCTGAATGAAACACAGATACTATTTATTAAAACGTGAGGGAAATATTACGGGAATAAAACTCAGACACAATTTGAATGGGGGGAGGAAATGTTACGGGAATAAAACACAGATACAGTTTACAAAGCACTGAGGGGAAAGTTACGGGAATAAAAAGGAAATATTACGGGAATAAAACACAGACACAATTTAAACAGGGGGAGGAAATGTTCCAGAATAAAACACAGATACAGTTTACAAAGGAGTGAGTGCAAAGTTAGGGAAATAAAACGGAAATATTACGGGAATAAAACACAGATACAATTTACAAAGGAGTGAGGGTAAAGTTACGGGAATAAAACGGAATTATTACGGGAATAAAATACAGACACAATTTAAATAGGGGGAGCAACTGTTACGGGAATAAAACACAGATACAGTTTACAAAGGAGTGAGGGGAAAGTTACGGGAATAGAAAATACCCAAAATTTATAAAGGAGCGAGTAGAATATTATGTGAATAAAACCCAGATACTATTTATTAAAACGTGAGGGAAATATTACGGGAATAAAACTCAGACACAATTTAAATAGGGGGGAGGAAATGTTACGGGAATAAAACACAGATACAGTTTACAAAGGAGTGAGGGGAAAGTTACGGGAATAAAAAGGAAATATTACGGGAATAAACACAGACACAATTTAAACAGGGGGAGGAAATTTTCCGGAATAAAACACAGATACAGTTTACAAAGGAGTGAGTGCAACTTTAGGGAAATAAAACAGAAATATTACGGGAATAAAACAGAGATACAATTTACAAAGGAGTGAGGGTAAAGTTACGGGAATAAAACGGAATTATTACGGGAATAAAACACAGACACAATTTAAATAGGGGGAGCAACTGTTACGGGAATAAAACACAGATACAGTTTACAAAGGAGTGAGGGGAAAGTTACGGGAATAGAAAATACCCAAAATTTATAAAGGAGCGAGTACAATATTATGTGAATAAAACACAGATACTATTTATTAAAACGTGAGGGAAATATTACGGGAATAAAACTCAGACACAATTTAAATAGGGGGGTGGAAATGTTATGGGAATAAAACACAGATACAGTTAACAAAGGAGTGATGGGAAAGTTACGGGAATAAAAAGGAAATATTACGGGAATAAAACACAGACACAATTTAAACAGGGGGATGAAATGTTGCGGAATAAAACACAGATACAGTTTACAAAGGAGTGAGGGGAAAGTTACGGGAATAAAAAGGAAATATTACGGGAATAAAACACAGTCACAATTTAAATAGGGGAGGAAATGTTACGGGAATAAAACACAGATACAGTTTACAAATGAGTTAGGGTAAAGTTACGGGAATAAAACGGAATTATTACGGGAATAAAACACAGACACAATTTAAATAGGGGGAGCAACTGTTACGGGGATAAAACACAGATACAGTTTACAAAGGAGTGAGGGGAAAATTACGGGAATAGAAAATACCCAAAATTTATAAAGGAGCGAGTAGAACATTATCTGAATAAAACACAGATACTATTTATTAAAACGTGAGGGAAATATTACGGGAATAAAACTCAGACACAATTTAAATAGGGGGGTGGAAATGTTATGGG
Organism: Narcine bancroftii; assembly: GCF_036971445.1. Lineage (NCBI taxonomy): Eukaryota > Metazoa > Chordata > Chondrichthyes > Torpediniformes > Narcinidae > Narcine > Narcine bancroftii. Next base: position 875,021 of record NW_027211800.1, on the reverse strand, counting down.
AATAAACCACAGATACAGTTTACAAAGCAGTGATGGGAAAGTTACGGGAATAAAAAGGAAATATTACGGGAATAAAACACAGACACAATTTAAACAGGGCGGATCAAATGTTGCGGAATAAAACACAGATACAGTTTAAAAGGAGTGAGGGGAAATTTACGGGAATAAAAAGGATATATTACGGGAATAAAACACAGACACAATTTATAAAGGGGGGAGGAAATGTTACGAGAATAAAACACTGATACAGTAAACAAAGGAGTGAGGGGTAAGTTACGGGAATAAAAAGGAAATATTACGGGAATAAAACACAGACACAATTTATAAAGGGGGGAGGAAATGTTACGGGGATAAAACACAGATACAGTTTACAAAGGAATGAGGGGAAAGTTACAGGAATAAAAATTACCCAAAATTTATAAAGGCTTGAGGGAAATATTACCGGAATAAACCACAGACACAATATATAAAGGAAAATGGAAAAGTTACGCGAATAAAACACACATACAATTTATAAAAAGCAAGGATAACTTTGGAGGAATAAAACGCAGACACAATTTAAAAAGGGTGGAGGAAATGTTACGGACATAAAACACAGATACAGTTTACAAAGGAGTGAGGGGAAAGTTACGGGAATAAAAAGGAAATATTACGGGAATAAAACACAGACACAATTTATAAAGTGGGGAGGAAATGTAACGGGAATAAAACACAGATACATTTTTCAAAGGAGTGTGGAGAAAGTTAGGGGAATAAAAAGGAAATGTTACGGGAATAAAACACAGATACAGTTTACAAAGGAGTGAGGGGAATGTTACGGGAATAGAAAATACCCAAAATTTATAAAGGAGCATGTAGAACATTATCTGAATAAAACACAGATACTATTTATTAAAACGTGAGGGAAATATTACGGGAATAAAAGTCAGACACAATTTCAATAGGGGGGAGGAAATGTTACGAGAATAAAACACTGATACAGTTTACAAAGGAGTGAGGGGTATGTTACAGGAATAAAAAGGAAATATTACGGGAATAAAACACAGACACAATTTAAATAGGGGGAGGAAACGTTACGGGAATAAAACACAGATACAGTTTACAAAGGAGTGCGGGGAAAGTTACGGGAATAGAAAGGAAATATTACGGGAATAAAACACAAACACAATTTAAATAGTGGGGAGGAAATGTTACGGACATAAAGCACAGATACAGTTTACAAAGGAGTGAGGGGAAAGTTAGGGGAATAAAACGGAAATATTACGGGAATAAAACACAGACGCAATTTACATAGGGGGAGGAAATGTTACCGGAATAAAACACAGATACAGTTTACAAAGGAGTGAGGAGAAAGTTAGGGGACTAAAATGGAAATCTTTGGCTTGGCTTCGCGGACGAAGATTTATGGAGGGGGTAAAAAGTCCACGTCAGCTGCAGGCTCGTTTGTGGCTCACAAGTCCGATGCGGGTCAGGCAGACACGATTGCAGCGGTTGCAAGGGAAAATTGGTTGGTTGGGGTTGGGTGTTGGGTTTTTCCTCCTTTGCCTTTTGTCAGTGAGGTGGGCTCTGCGGTCTTCTTCAAAGGAGGTTGCTGCCCGCCAAACTGTGAGGCGCCAAGATGCACGGTTTGAGGCGTTATCAGCCCACTGGAGGTGGTCAATGTGGCAGGCACCAAGAGATTTCTTTAGACAGTCCTTGTACCTTTTTTTTGGTGCACCTCTGTCACGGTGGCCAGTGGAGAGCTCGCCATACAACACGATCTTGGGAAGCCAATGGTCCTCCATTCTGGAGACGTGACCCATCCAGCGCAGCTGGATCTTCAGCAGCGTGGACTCGATGCTGTCGACCTCTGCAATCTCGAGTACTTCGACGTTAGGGGTGTAAGTGCTCCAATGGATGTTGAGGATGGAGCGGAGACAACGCTGGTGGAAGCGTTCTAGGAGCCGTAGGTGGTGCCGGTAGAGGACCAATGATTCGGAGCCGAACAGGAGTGGGGGTATGACAACGGCTTATCTTTGTGAGGTTTTTCAGTTGGTTGTTTTTCCAGACTCTTTTGTGTAGTCTTCCAAAATGGAAAGATAACGGGAATAAAACACAAACACAATTTAAATATGGGGGAGGAAATGTTCTGGGAATAAAACACAGATACAGTTTACAAAGGAGTGAGGAGAAAGTTACCGGGAATAGAAAATACCCAATATTTATAAAGGAGCGAGTAGAATATTATATGAATAAAACACAGATACTATTTATTAAAACGTGAGGGAAATATTACGGGAATAAAACTCAGACACAATTTGAATGGGGGGAGGAAATGTTACGGGAATAAAACACAGATACAGTTTACAAACGAGTGAGGGGAAAGTTAAGGGAATAAAACGGAAATATTACGGGAATAAAACACAGACACAATTTAAATAGGGGGAGGAAATGTTACGGGAATAAAGCACAGATACAGTTAACAAAGGAGTGAGGAGAAAGTTAGGGAAATAAAAAGGAAATATAACGGGAATAAAACACAAACACAATTTAAATAGGGGGGAGGAAATGTTACGGGAATAAAATACAGATACAGTTTACAAAGGAGTGTGGAGAAAGTTAGGGTAATAAAAAGGAAATAAAACACAGACACAATTTAAACAGGGGGGTGGAAATATTACGGGAATAAAACAGATACAGTTTACAAAGGAGTGAGGGGAAAGTTACGGGAATAAAAAGGAAATATTACGGGAATAACACACAGACACAATTTATAAGGAGAAAGGATAACTTTACAGAAATAAAACACAGAAACCATTTATATAAGGGTGAGGAAATATTACCTGAATAAACACAGATACAGTTTACAAAGGAGTGAGGGGAAAGTTACGGGATTAAAAAGGAAATATTACGGGAATAAAACACAGACACAATTTAAATAGGGGGGAGGAAATGTTACGGGAATAAAACAGAGATACAGTTTACAATGGAGAGAGGGGAAAGTTACGGCAATAAAAAGGAAACATTACGGGAATAAAACACAAACACAATTTAAATAGGGGGAGGAAATGTTACGGGAATAAAACACAGATACAGTTTACAAAGGAGTGAGGAGAAAGTTAGGGGACTAAAATGGAAATATGACACTAATAAAACACAGACACAATTTAAATAGGGGGAGCAACTGTTACGGGAATAAAACACAGATACAGTTTACAAAGGAGTGAGGGGAAAGTTACGGGAATAGAAAATACCCAAAATTTATAAAGGAGCGAGTAGAACATTATCTGAATAAAATACAGATACTATTTATTAAAACGTGAGGGAAATATTACGGAAATAAAACTCAGACACAATTTAATAGGGGATAGGAAATGTTACCTAAATAAAACACAGATACAGTTTACAAAGGAGTGAGGAGAATCTAACGGGAATAAAAAGGAAATATTACGGGAATAAAACACAGACACAATTTAAACAGGGGGAGGAAATGTTCCGGAATAAAACACAGATACAGTTTAAACAGGGGGAGGAAATGTTCCGGAATAAAACACAGATACAGTTTACAAAGGAGTGAGTGCAAAGTTAGGGAAATAAAACGGAAATATTACGGGAATAAAACACAGATACAATTTACAAAGGAGTGAGGGTAAAGTTACGGGAATAAAACGGAATTATTACTGGAATAAAACACAGACACAATTTAAATAGGGGGAGCAACTGTTAGGGGAATAAAACACAGATACATTTACAAAGGAGTGAGGGGAAAGTTACGGGAATAGAAAATACCCAAAATTTATAAAGGAGCGAGTAGAATATTATGTGAATAAAACACAGATACTATTTATTAAAACGTGAGGGAAATATTACGGGAATAAAACTCAGACGCAATTTAAATAGGGGGGTGGAAATGTTATGGGAATAAAACACAGATACAGTTAACAAAGGAGTGATGGGAAAGTTACGGGAATAAAAAGGAAATATTACGGGAATAAAACACAGACACAATTTAAACAGGGGGGATGAAATGTTGCGGAATAAAACACAGATACAGTTTACAAAGGAGTGAGGGGAAAGTTACGGGAATCAAAAGCAAATATTACGGGAATAAAACACAGTCACAATTTAAATAGGGGAGGAAATGTTACGGGAATAAAACACAGATACAGTTTACAAATGAGTTAGGGTAAAGTTACGGGAATAAAACGGAATTATTACGGGAATAAAACACAGACACAATTTAAATAGGGGGAGCAACTGTTACGGGGATAAAACACAGATACAGTTTACAAAGGAGTGAGGGGAAAATTACGGGAATAGAAAATACCCAAAATTTATAAAGGAGCGAGTAGAACATTATCTGAATAAAACACAGATACTATTTATTAAAACGTGAGGGAAATATTACGGGAATAAAACTCAGACACAATTTAAATAGGGGGGTGGAAATGTAAAGGGAATAAACCACAGATACAGTTTACAAAGGAGTGATGGGAAAGTTACGGGAATAAAAAGGAAATATTACGGGAATAAATCACAGACACAATTTAAACAGGTCGGATGAAATGTTGCGGAATAAAACACAGATACAGTTTAAAAGGAGTGAGGGGAAAGTTACGGGAATAAAAAGGATATATTACGGGAATAAAACAAAGACACAATTTATAAAGGGGGGAGGAAATGTTACGAGAATAAAACACTGATACAGTTAACAAAGGAGTGAGGGGTAAGTTACGGGAATAAAAAGGAAATATTACGGGAATAAAACACAGACACAATTTATAAAGGGGGGAGGAAATGTTACGGGGATAAAACACAGATACAGTTTACAAAGGAATGAGGGGAAAGTTACAGGAATAAAAATTACCCAAAATTTATAAAGGCTTGAGGGAAATATTACCGGAATAAACCACAGACACAATTTATAAAGGAAAATGGAAAGGTTACGCGAATAAAACACACATACAATTTATAAAAAGCAAGGATAACTTTGGAGGAATAAAACGCAGACACAATATAAAAAGGGTGGAGGAAATGTTACGGACATAAAACACAGATACAGTTTACAAAGGAATGAGGGGAAAGTTACAGGAATAAAAATTACCCAAAATTTATAAAGGCTTTTGGGAAATATTACCGGAATAAACCACAGACACAATTTATAAAGGAAAATGGAAAGGTTACGCGAATAAAACACACATACAATTTATAAAAAGCAAGGATAACTTTGGAGGAATAAAACGCAGACACAATTTAAAAAGGGTGGAGGAAATGTTACGGACATAAAACACAGATACAGTTTACAAAGGAGTGAGGGGAAAGTTACGGGAATAAAAAGGAAATATTACGGGAATAAAACACAGACACAATTTATAAAGTGGGGAGGAAATGCTATGGAAATAAAACACAGATGCAGTTTACAAAGGAGTGAGGGGAAAGTTACGGGAATAAAAAGGAAATTACGGGAATAAAACACAGACATAATTTAAATAGGGGGAGGAAATGTAACGGGAATAAAACACAGATACATTTTTCAAAGGAGTGTGGAGAAAGTTAGGGGAATAAAAAGGAAATATTACGGGAATAAAACACAGACACAATTTAAACAGGGGGGTGGAAATGTTACGGGAATAAAACAGATACAGTTTACAAAGGAGTGAGGGGAATGTTACGGGAATAGAGAATAGCCAAAATTTATAAAGGAGCATGTAGAACATTATCTGAATAAAACACAGATACTATTTATTAAAACGTTAGGGAAATATTACGGGAATAAAAGTCAGACACAATTTAAATAGGGGGGAGGAAATGTTACGAGAATAAAACACTGATACAGTTTACAAAGGAGTGAGGGGTATGTTACAGGAATAAAAAGGAAATATTACGGGAATAAAACACAGACACAATTTAAATAGGGGGAGGAAATGTTACGGGAATAAAACACAGATACAGTTTACAAAGGAGTGCGGGGAAAGTTACGGGAATAGAAAGGAAATATTACGGGAATAAAACACAAACACAATTTAAATAGTGGGGAGGAAATGTTACGGACATAAAGCACAGTTACAGTTTACAAAGGAGTGAGGGGAAAGTTAGGGGAATAAAACGGAAATATTACGGGAATAAAACACAGACACAATTTAAATAGGGGGAGGAAATGTTACGGGAATAAAACAGAGATACAGTTTACAAGGGAGTGAGGGGAAAGTTACGGGAAAAAAAAAAGGAAATCTTCTTTGGCTTGGCTTCGCGGACGAAGATTTATGGAGGGGCTAAAAGTCCACTTCAGCTGCAGGCTCGTTTGTGGCTCACAAGTCCGATGCGGGACAGGCAGACACGATTGCAGCGGTTGCAAGGGAAAATTGGTTGGTTGGGGTTGGGTGTTGGGTTTTTCCTCCTTTGCCTTTTGTCAGTGAGGTGGGCTCTGCGGTCTTCTTCAAAGGAGGTTGCTGCCCGCCAAACTGTGAGGCGCCAAGATGCACGGTTTGAGGCGTTATCAGCCCACTGGCGGTGGTCAATGTGGCAGGCACCAAGAGATTTCTTTAGGCAGTCCTTGTACCTTTTTTTTGGTGCACCTCTGTCACGGTGGCCAGTGGAGAGCTCGCCATACAACACGATCTTGGGAAGGCGATGGTCCTCCATTCTGGAGACGTGACCCATCCAGCGCAGCTGGATCTTCAGCAGCGTGGACTCGATGCTGTCGACCTCTGCAATCTCGAGTACTTCGACGTTAGGGGTGTAAGCGCTCCAATTGATGTTGAGGATGGAGCGGAGACAACGCTGGTGGAAGCGTTCTAGGAGCCGTAGGTGGTGCCGGTAGAGGACCCATGATTCGGAGCCGAACCGGAGTGTGGGTATGACAACGGTTCTGTATACGCTTATCTTTGTGAGGTTTTTCAGTTGGTTGTTTTTCCAGACTCTTTTGTGTAGTGTTCCAAAATGGAAAGATAACGGGAATAAAACACAAACACAATTTAAATATGGGGGAGGAAATGTTCTGGGAATAAAACACAGATACAGTTTACAAAGGAGTGAGGAGAAAGTTACCGGGAATAGAAAATACCCAATATTTATAAAGGAGCGAGTAGAATATTATCTGAATGAAACACAGATACTATTTATTAAAACGTGAGGGAAATATTACGGGAATAAAACTCAGACACAATTTGAATAGGGGGGAGGAAATGTTACGGGAATAAAACACAGATACAGTTTACAAAGCACTGAGGGGAAAGTTACGGGAATAAAAAGGAAATATTACGGGAATAAAACACAGACACAATTTAAACAGGGGGAGGAAATGTTCCAGAATAAAACACAGATACAGTTTACAAAGGAGTGAGTGCAAAGTTAGGGAAATAAAACGGAAATATTACGGGAATAAAACACAGATACAATTTACAAAGGAGTGAGGGTAAAGTTACGGGAATAAAACGGAATTATTACGGGAATAAAATACAGACACAATTTAAATAGGGGGAGCAACTGTTACGGGAATAAAACACAGATACAGTTTACAAAGGAGTGAGGGGAAAGTTACGGGAATAGAAAATACCCAAAATTTATAAAGGAGCGAGTAGAATATTATGTGAATAAAACACAGATACTATTTATTAAAACGTGAGGGAAATATTACGGGAATAAAACTCAGACACAATTTAAATAGGGGGGAGGAAATGTTACGGGAATAAAACACAGATACAGTTTACAAAGGAGTGAGGGGAAAGTTACGGGAATAAAAAGGAAATATTACGGGAATAAAACACAGACACAATTTAAACAGGGGGAGGAAATGTTCCGGAATAAAACACAGATACAGTTTACAAAGGAGTGAGTGCAACGTTAGGGAAATAAAACAGAAATATTACGGGAATAAAACAGAGATACAATTTACAAAGGAGTGAGGGTAAAGTTACGGGAATAAAACGGAATTATTACGGGAATAAAACACAGACACAATTTAAATAGGGGGAGCAACTGTTACGGGAATAAAACACAGATACAGTTTACAAAGGAGTGAGGGGAAAGTTACGGGAATAGAAAATACCCAAAATTTATAAAGGAGCGAGTACAATATTATGTGAATAAAACACAGATACTATTTATTAAAACGTGAGGGAAATATTACGGGAATAAAACTCAGACACAATTTAAATAGGGGGGTGGAAATGTTATGGGAATAAAACACAGATACAGTTAACAAAGGAGTGATGGGAAAGTTACGGGAATAAAAAGGAAATATTACGGGAATAAAACACAGACACAATTTAAACAGGGGGATGAAATGTGGCGGAATAAAACACAGATACAGTTTACAAAGGAGTGAGGGGAAAGTTACGGGAATAAAAAGGAAATATTACGGGAATAAAACACAGTCACAATTTAAATAGGGGAGGAAATGTTACGGGAATAAAACACAGATACAGTTTACAAATGAGTTAGGGTAAAGTTACGGGAATAAAACGGAATTATTACGGGAATAAAACACAGACACAATTTAAATAGGGGGAGCAACTGTTACGGGGATAAAACACAGATACAGTTTACAAAGGAGTGAGGGGAAAATTACGGGAATAGAAAATACCCAAAATTTATAAAGGAGCGAGTAGAACATTATCTGAATAAAACACAGATACTATTTATTAAAACGTGAGGGAAATATTACGGGAATAAAACTCAGACACAATTTAAATTGGGGGGTGGAAATGTTATGGGAATAAACCACAGATACAGTTTACAAAGCAGTGATGGGAAAGTTACGGGAATAAAAAGGAAATATTACGGGAATAAAACACAGACACAATTTAAACAGGGCGGATCAAATGTTGCGGAATAAAACACAGATACAGTTTAAAAGGAGTGAGGGGAAATTTACGGGAATAAAAAGGATATATTACGGGAATAAAACACAGACACAATTTATAAAGGGGGGAGGAAATGTTACGAGAATAAAACACTGATACAGTTAACAAAGGGGTGAGGGGTAAGTTACGGGAATAAAAAGGAAATATTACGGGAATAAAACACAGACACAATTTATAAAGGGGGGAGGAAATGTTACGGGGATAAAACACAGATACAGTTTACAAAGGAATGTGGGGAAAGTTACAGGAATAAAAATTACCCAAAATTTATAAAGGCTTGAGGGAAATATTACCGGAATAAACCACAGACACAATATATAAAGGAAAATGGAAAAGTTACGCGAATAAAACACACATACAATTTATAAAAAGCAAGGATAACTTTGGAGGAATAAAACGCAGACACAATTTAAAAAGGGTGGAGGAAATGTTACGGACATAAAACACAGATACAGTTTACAAAGGAGTGAGGGGAAAGTTACGGGAATAAAAAGGAAATATTACGGGAATAAAACACAGACACAATTTATAAAGTGGGGAGGAAATGTAACGGGAATAAAACACAATACATTTTTCAAAGGAGTGTGGAGAAAGTTAGGGGAATAAAAAGGAAATATTACGGGAATAAAACACAGACACAATTTAAACAGGGGGGTGGAAATGTTACGGGAATAAAACAGATACAGTTTACAAAGGAGTGAGGGGAATGTTACGGGAATAGAAAATACCCAAAATTTATAAAGGAGCATGTAGAACATTATCTGAATAAAACACAGATACTATTTATTAAAACGTGAGGGAATTATTACGGGAATAAAACTCAGACACAATTTGAATGGGGGGAGGAAATTTTACGGGAATAAAACACAGATACAGTTTACAAAGGAGTGAGGGGAAAGTTACGGGAATAAAAAGGAAATATTACGGGAATAAAACACAAACACAATTTAAATAGAGGGGAGGAAATGTTACGGGAATAAAACACAGATACAGTTTACAAACGAGTGAGGGGAAAGTTAGGGGAATAAAACGGAAATATTACGGGAATAAAACACAGACACAATTTAAATAGGGGGAGGAAATGTTACGGGAATAAAGCACAGATATAGTTAACAAAGGAGTGAGGAGAAAGTTAGGGAAATAAAAAGGAAATATAACGGGAATAAAACACAAACACAATTTAAATAGGGGGGAGGAAATGTTACGGGAATAAAACACAGATACAGTTTACAAAGGAGTGAGGGGAAAGTTACGGGAATAGAAAATACCCAAAATTTATAAAGGAGCGAGTAGATCATTCTCTGAATACAATACAGATACTATTTATTAAAACGTGAGGGAAATATTACGGAAATAAAACTCAGACACAATTTAAATAGGGGATAGGAAATGTTACCTAAATAAAACACAGATACAGTTTACAAAGGAGTGAGGAGAATCTAACGGGAATAAAAAGGAAATATTACGGGAATAAAACACAGACACAATTTAAACAGGGGGAGGAAATGTTCCGGAATAAAACACAGATACAGTTTAAACAGGGGGAGGAAATGTTCCGGAATAAAACACAGATACAATTTACAAAGGAGTGAGGGTAAAGTTACGGGAATAAAACGGAATTATTACTGGAATAAAACACAGACACAATTTAAATAGGGGGAGCAACTGTTACGGGAATAAAACACAGATACAGTTTAGAAAGGAGTGAGGGGAAAGTTACGGGAATAGAAAATACCCAAAATTTATAAAGGAGCGAGTAGAATATTATGTGAATAAAACACAGATACTATTTATTAAAACGTGAGGGAAATATTACGGGAATAAAACTCAGACACAATTTAAATAGGGGGGTGGAAATGTTATGGGAATAAAACACAGATTCAGTTAACAAAGGAGTGATGGGAAAGTTACGGGAATAAAAAGGAAATATTACGGGAATAAAACACAGACACAATTTAAACAGGGGGGATGAAATGTTGCGGAATAAAACACAGATACAGTTTACAAAGGAGTGAGGGGAAAGTTACGGGAATAAAAAGGAAATATTACGGGAATAAAACACAGTCACAATTTAAATAGGGGAGGAAATGTTACGGGAATAAAACACAGATACAGTTTACAAATGAGTTAGGGTAAAGTTACGGGAATAAAACGGAATTATTACGGGAATAAAACACAGACACAATTTAAATAGGGGGAGCAACTGTTACGGGGATAAAACACAGATACAGTTTACAAAGGAGTGAGGGGAAAATTACGGGAATAGAAAATACCCAAAATTTATAAAGGAGCGAGTAGAACATTATCTGAATAAAACACAGATACTATTTATTAAAACGTGAGGGAAATATTACGGGAATAAAACTCAGACACAATTTAAATAGGGGGGTGGAAATGTTATGGGAATAAACCACAGATACAGTTTACAAAGGAGTGATGGGAAAGTTACGGGAATAAAAAGGAAATATTACGGGAATAAATCACATACACAATTTAAACAGGGCGGATGAAATGTTGCGGAATAAAACACAGATACAGTTTAAAAGGAGTGAGGGGAAAGTTACGGGAATAAAAAGGATATATTACGGGAATAAAACACAGACACAATTTATAAAGGGGGGAGGAAATGTTACGAGAATAAAACACTGATACAGTTAACAAAGGAGTGAGGGGTAAGTTACGGGAATAAAAAGGAAATATTACGGGAATAAAACACAGACACAATTTATAAAGGGGGGAGGAAATGTTACGGGGATAAAACACAGATACAGTTTACAAAGGAATGAGGGGAAAGTTACAGGAATAAAAATTACCCAAAATTTATAAAGGCTTGAGGGAAATATTACCGGAATAAACCACAGACACAATTTATAAAGGAAAATGGAAAGGTTACGCGAATAAAACACACATACAATTTATAAAAAGCAAGGATAACTTTGGAGGAATAAAACGCAGACACAATTTAAAAAGGTGGCCAGTGGAGAGCTCGCCATACAACACGATCTTGGGAAGGCGATGTTCCTCCATTCTGGAGACGTGACCCATCCAGCGCAGCTGGATCTTCAGCAGCGTGGACTCGATGCTGTCGACCTCTGCAATCTCGAGTACTTCGACGTTAGGGGTGTAAGCGCTCCAATTGATGTTGAGGATGGAGCGGAGACAACGCTGGTGGAAGCGTTCTAGGAGCCGTAGGTGGTGCCGGTAGAGGACCCATGATTCGGAGCCGAACAGGAGTGTGGGTATGACAACGGTTCTGTATACGCTTATCTTTGTGAGGTTTTTCAGTTGGTTGTTTTTCCAGACTCTTTTGTGTAGTCTTCCAAAATGGAAAGATAACGGGAATAAAACACAAACACAATTTAAATATGGGGGAGGAAATGTTCTGGGAATAAAACACAGATACAGTTTACAAAGGAGTGAGGAGAAAGTTACCGGGAATAGAATATACCCAATATTTATAAAGGAGCGAGTAGAATATTATCTGAATGAAACACAGATACTATTTATTAAAACGTGAGGGAAATATTACAGGAATAAAACTCAGACACAATTTGAATGGGGGGAGGAAATGTTATGGGAATAAAACACAGATTCAGTTAACAAAGGAGTGATGGGAAAGTTACGGGAATAAAAAGGAAATATTACGGGAATAAAACACAGACACAATTTAAACAGGGGGGATGAAATGTTGCGGAATAAAACACAGATACAGTTTACAAAGGAGTGAGGGGAAAGTTACGGGAATAAAAAGGAAATATTACGGGAATAAAACACAGTCACAATTTAAATAGGGGAGGAAATGTTACGGGAATAAAACACAGATACAGTTTACAAATGAGTTAGGGTAAAGTTACGGGAATAAAACGGAATTATTACGGGAATAAAACACAGACACAATTTAAATAGGGGGAGCAACTGTTACGGGGATAAAACACAGATACAGTTTACAAAGCAGTGATGGGAAAGTTACGGGAATAAAAAGGAAATATTACGGGAATAAAACACAGACACAATTTAAACAGGGCGGATCAAATGTTGCGGAATAAAACACAGATACAGTTTAAAAGGAGTGAGGGGAAATTTACGGGAATAAAAAGGATATATTACGGGAATAAAACACAGACACAATTTATAAAGGGGGGAGGAAATGTTACGAGAATAAAACACTGATACAGTTAACAAAGGAGTGAGGGGTAAGTTACGGGAATAAAAATTACCCAAAATTTATAAAGGCTTGAGGGAAATATTACCGGAATAAACCACAGACACAATTTATAAAGGAAAATGGAAAGGTTACGCGAATAAAACACACATACAATTTATAAAAAGCAAGGATAACTTTGGAGGAATAAAACGCAGACACAATATAAAAAGGGTGGAGGAAATGTTACGGGAATAAAGCACAGATACAGTTAACAAAGGGGTGAGGAGAAAGTTAGGGAAATAAAAAGGAAATATAACGGGAATAAAACACAAACACAATTTAAATAGGGGGGAGGAAATGTTACGGGAATAAAATACAGATACAGTTTACAAAGGAGTGTGGAGAAAGTTAGGGTAATAAAAAGGAAATAAAACACAGACACAATTTAAACAGGGGGGTGGAAATATTACGGGAATAAAACAGATACAGTTTACAAAGGAGTGAGGGGAAAGTTACGGGAATAAAAAGGAAATATTACGGGAATAACACACAGACACAATTTATAAGGAGAAAGGATAACTTTACAGAAATAAAACACAGAAACCATTTATATAAGGGTGAGGAAATATTACCTGAATAAACACAGATACAGTTTACAAAGGAGTGAGGGGAAAGTTACGGGATTAAAAAGGAAATATTACGGGAATAAAACACAGACACAATTTAAATAGGGGGGAGGAAATGTTACGGGAATAAAACAGAGATACAGTTTACAATGGAGAGAGGGGAAAGTTACGGCAATAAAAAGGAAACATTACGGGAATAAAACACAAACACAATTTAAATAGGGGGAGGAAATGTTACGGGAATAAAACACAGATACAGTTTACAAAGGAGTGAGGAGAAAGTTAGGGGACTAAAATGGAAATATGACACTAATAAAACACAGACACAATTTAAATAGGGGGAGCAACTGTTACGGGGATAAAACACAGATACAGTTTACAAAGGAGTGAGGGGAAAATTACGGGAATAGAAAATACCCAAAATTTATAAAGGAGCGAGTAGAACATTATCTGAATAAAACACAGATACTATTTATTAAAACGTGAGGGAAATATTACGGGAATAAAACTCAGACACAATTTAAATAGGGGGGTGGAAATGTAAAGGGAATAAACCACAGATACAGTTTACAAAGGAGTGATGGGAAAGTTACGGGAATAAAAAGGAAATATTACGGGAATAAATCACAGACACAATTTAAACAGGTCGGATGAAATGTTGCGGAATAAAACACAGATACAGTTTAAAAGGAGTGAGGGGAAAGTTACGGGAATAAAAAGGATATATTACGGGAATAAAACAAAGACACAATTTATAAAGGGGGGAGGAAATGTTACGAGAATAAAACACTGATACAGTTAACAAAGGAGTGAGGGGTAAGTTACGGGAATAAAAATTACCCAAAATTTATAAAGGCTTGAGGGAAATATTACCGGAATAAACCACAGACACAATTTATAAAGGAAAATGGAAAGGTTACGCGAATAAAACACACATACAATTTATAAAAAGCAAGGATAACTTTGGAGGAATAAAACGCAGACACAATATAAAAAGGGTGGAGGAAATGTTACGGACATAAAACACAGATACAGTTTACAAAGGAATGAGGGGAAAGTTACAGGAATAAAAATTACCCAAAATTTATAAAGGCTTGAGGGAAATATTACCGGAATAAACCACAGACACAATTTATAAAGGAAAATGGAAAGGTTACGCGAATAAAACACACATACAATTTATAAAAAGCAAGGATAACTTTGGAGGAATAAAACGCAGACACAATTTAAAAAGGGTGGAGGAAATGTTACGGACATAAAACACAGATACAGTTTACAAAGGAGTGAGGGGAAAGTTACGGGAATAAAAAGGAAATATTACGGGAATAAAACACAGACACAATTTATAAAGTGGGGAGGAAATGCTATGGAAATAAAACACAGATGCAGTTTACAAAGGAGTGAGGGGAAAGTTACGGGAATAAAAAGGAAATTACGGGAATAAAACACAGACATAATTTAAATAGGGGGAGGAAATGTAACGGGAATAAAACACAGATACATTTTTCAAAGGAGTGTGGAGAAAGTTAGGGGAATAAAAAGGAAATATTACGGGAATAAAACACAGACACAATTTAAACAGGGGGGTGGAAATGTTACGGGAATAAAACAGATACAGTTTACAAAGGAGTGAGGGGAATGTTACGGGAATAGAGAATAGCCAAAATTTATAAAGGAGCATGTAGAACATTATCTGAATAAAACACAGATACTATTTATTAAAACGTTAGGGAAATATTACGGGAATAAAAGTCAGACACAATTTAAATAGGGGGGAGGAAATGTTACGAGAATAAAACACTGATACAGTTTACAAAGGAGTGAGGGGTATGTTACAGGAATAAAAAGGAAATATTACGGGAATAAAACACAGACACAATTTAAATAGGGGGAGGAAATGTTACGGGAATAAAACACAGATACAGTTTACAAAGGAGTGCGGGGAAAGTTACGGGAATAGAAAGGAAATATTACGGGAATAAAACACAAACACAATTTAAATAGTGGGGAGGAAATGTTACGGACATAAAGCACAGATACAGTTTACAAAGTAGTGAGGGGAAAGTTAGGGGAATAAAACGGAAATATTACGGGAATAAAACACAGACACAATTTAAATAGGGGGAGGAAATGTTACCGGAATAAAACACAGATACAGTTTACAAAGGAGTGAGGAGAAAGTTAGGGGACTAAAATGGAAATCTTTGGCTTGGCTTCGCCGACGAAGATTTATGGAGGGGGTAAAAAGTCCACGTCAGCTGCAGGCTCGTTTGTGGCTCACAAGTCCGATGCGGGACAGGCAGACACGATTGCAGCGGTTGCAAGGGAAAATTGGTTGGTTGGGGTTGGGTGTTGGGTTTTTCCTCCTTTGCCCTTTGTCAGTGAGGTGGGCTCTGCGGTCTTCTTCAAAGGAGGTTGCTGCCCGCCAAACTGTGAGGCGCCAAGATGCACGGTTTGAGGCGTTATCAGCCCACTGGAGGTGGTCAATGTGGCAGGCACGAAGAGATTTCTTTAGGCAGTCCTTGTACCTTTTTTTTGGTGCACCTCTGTCACGGTGGCCAGTGGAGAACTCGCCATACAACACGATCTTGGGAAGGCGATGGTCCTCCATTCTGGAGACGTGACCCATCCAGCCCAGCTGGATCTTCAGCAGCGTGGACTCGATGCTGTCGACCTCTGCAATCTCGAGTACTTCGACGTTAGTGGTGGAAGTGCTCCAATGGATGTTGAAGATGGAGCGGAGACAACGCTGGTGGAAGCGTTCTAGGAGCCGTAGGTGGTGCCGGTAGAGGACCCATGATTCGGAGCCGAACAGGAGTGGGGGTATGACAACGGCTCTGTATACGCTTATCTTTGTGAGGTTTTTCAGTTGGTTGTTTTTCCAGACTCTTTTGTGTAGTGTTCCAAAATGGAAAGATAACGGGAATAAAACACAAACACAATTTAAATATGGGGGAGGAAATGTTCTGGGAATAAAACACAGATACAGTTTACAAAGGAGTGAGGAGAAAGTTACCGGGAATAGAAAATACCCAATATTTATAAAGGAGCGAGTAGAATATTATCTGAATGAAACACAGATACTATTTATTAAAACGTGAGGGAAATATTACGGGAATAAAACTCAGACACAATTTGAATAGGGGGGAGGAAATGTTACGGGAATAAAACACAGATACAGTTTACAAAGCACTGAGGGGAAAGTTACGGGAATAAAAAGGAAATATTACGGGAATAAAACA
Source organism: Narcine bancroftii (assembly GCF_036971445.1). Taxonomy (NCBI): domain Eukaryota; kingdom Metazoa; phylum Chordata; class Chondrichthyes; order Torpediniformes; family Narcinidae; genus Narcine; species Narcine bancroftii. The sequence goes on along the minus strand of NW_027211800.1, from coordinate 858,166 downwards.
CAGACACAATTTAAACAGGGGGAGGAAATGTTCCAGAATAAAACACAGATACAGTTTACAAAGGAGTGAGTGCAAAGTTAGGGAAATAAAACGGAAATATTACGGGAATAAAACACAGATACAATTTACAAAGGAGTGAGGGTAAAGTTACGGGAATAAAACGGAATTATTACGGGAATAAAATACAGACACAATTTAAATAGGGGGAGCAACTGTTACGGGAATAAAACACAGATACAGTTTACAAAGGAGTGAGGGGAAAGTTACGGGAATAGAAAATACCCAAAATTTATAAAGGAGCGAGTAGAATATTATGTGAATGAAACCCAGATACTATTTATTAAAACGTGAGGGAAATATTACGGGAATAAAACTCAGACACAATTTAAATAGGGGGGAGGAAATGTTACGGGAATAAAACACAGATACAGTTTACAAAGGAGTGAGGGGAAAGTTACGGGAATAAAAAGGAAATATTACGGGAATAAAACACAGACACAATTTAAACAGGGGGAGGAAATGTTCCGGAATAAAACACAGATACAGATTACAAAGGAGTGAGTGCAACGTTAGGGAAATAAAACAGAAATATTACGGGAATAAAACAGAGATACAATTTACAAAGGAGTGAGGGTAAAGTTACGGGAATAAAACGGAATTATTACGGGAATAAAACACAGACACAATTTAAATAGGGGGAGCAACTGTTACGGGAATAAAACACAGATACAGTTTACAAAGGAGTGAGGGGAAAGTTACGGGAATAGAAAATACCCAAAATTTATAAAGGAGCGAGTACAATATTATGTGAATAAAACACAGATACTATTTATTAAAACGTGAGGGAAATATTACGGGAATAAAACTCAGACACAATTTAAATAGGGGGGTGGAAATGTTATGGGAATAAAACACAGATACAGTTAACAAAGGAGTGATGGGAAAGTTACGGGAATAAAAAGGAAATATTACAGGAATAAAACACAGACACAATTTAAACAGGGGGATGAAATGTTGCGGAATAAAACACAGATACAGTTTACAAAGGAGTGAGGGGAAAGTTACGGGAATAAAAAGGAAATATTACGGGAATAAAACACAGTCACAATTTAAATAGGGGAAGAAATGTTACGGGAATAAAACACAGATACAGTTTACAAATGAGTTAGGGTAAAGTTACGGGAATAAAACGGAATTATTACGGGAATAAAACACAGACACAATTTAAATAGGGGGAGCAACTGTTACGGGGATAAAACACAGATACAGTTTACAAAGGAGTGAGGGGAAAATTACGGGAATAGAAAATACCCAAAATTTATAAAGGAGCGAGTAGAACATTATCTGAATAAAACACAGATACTATTTATTAAAACGTGAGGGAAATATTACGGGAATAAAACTCAGACACAATTTAAATAGGGGGGTGAAATGTTATGGGAATAAACCACAGATACAGTTTACAAAGCAGTGATGGGAAAGTTACGGGAATAAAAAGGAAATATTACGGGAATAAAACACAGACACAATTTAAACAGGGCGGATCAAATGTTGCGGAATAAAACACAGATACAGTTTAAAAGGAGTGAGGGGAAATTTACGGGAATAAAAAGGATATATTACGGGAATAAAACACAGACACAATTTATAAAGGGGGGAGGAAATGTTACGAGAATAAAACACTGATACAGTTAACAAAGGAGTGAGGGGTAAGTTACGGGAATAAAAAGGAAATATTACGGGAATAAAACACAGATACAATTTATAAAGGGGGGAGGAAATGTTACGGGGATAAAACACAGATACAGTTTACAAAGGAATGAGGGGAAAGTTACAGGAATAAAAATTACCCAAAATTTATAAAGGCTTGAGGGAAATATTACCGGAATAAACCACAGACACAATATATAAAGGAAAATGGAAAAGTTACGCGAATAAAACACACATACAATTTATAAAAAGCAAGGATAACTTTGGAGGAATAAAACGCAGACACAATTTAAAAAGGGTGGAGGAAATGTTACGGACATAAAACACAGATACAGTTTACAAAGGAGTGAGGGGAAAGTTACGGGAATAAAAAGGAAATGTTACGGGAATAAAACACAGACACAATTTATAAAGTGGGGAGGAAATGTAACGGGAATAAAACACAGATACATTTTTCAAAGGAGTGTGGAGAAAGTTAGGGGAATAAAAAGGAAATGTTACGGGAATAAAACACAGATACAGTTTACAAAGGAGTGAGGGGAATGTTACGGGAATAGAAAATACCCAAAATTTATAAAGGAGCATGTAGAACATTATCTGAATAAAACACAGATACTATTTATTAAAACGTGAGGGAAATATTACGGGAATAAAAGTCAGACACAATTTCAATAGGGGGGAGGAAATGTTACGAGAATAAAACACTGATACAGTTTACAAAGGAGTGAGGGGTATGTTACAGGAATAAAAAGGAAATATTACGGGAATAAAACACAGACACAATTTAAATAGGGGGAGGAAATGTTACGGGAATAAAACACAGATACAGTTTACAAAGGAGTGCGGGGAAAGTTACGGGAATAGAAAGGAAATATTACGGGAATAAAACACAAACACAATTTAAATAGTGGGGAGGAAATGTTACGGACATAAAGCACAGATACAGTTTACAAAGGAGTGAGGGGAAAGTTAGGGGAATAAAACGGAAATATTACGGGAATAAAACACAGACGCAATTTAAATAGGGGGAGGAAATGTTACCGGAATAAAACACAGATACAGTTTACAAAGGAGTGAGGAGAAAGTTAGGGGACTAAAATGGAAATCTTTGGCTTGGCTTCGCGGACGAAGATTTATGGAGGGGGTAAAAAGTCCACGTCAGCTGCAGGCTCGTTTGTGGCTCACAAGTCCGATGCGGGACAGGCAGACACGATTGCAGCGGTTGCAAGGGAAAATTGGTTGGTTGGGGTTGGGTGTTGGGTTTTTCCTCCTTTGCCTTTTGTCAGTGAGGTGGGCTCTGCGGTCTTCTTCAAAGGAGGTTGCTGCCCGCCAAACTGTGAGGCGCCAAGATGCACGGTTTGAGGCGTTATCAGCCCACTGGAGGTGGTCAATGTGGCAGGCACCAAGAGATTTCTTTAGACAGTCCTTGTACCTTTTTTTTGGTGCACCTCTGTCACGGTGGCCAGTGGAGAGCTCGCCATACAACACGATCTTGGGAAGCCAATGGTCCTCCATTCTGGAGACGTGACCCATCCAGCGCAGCTGGATCTTCAGCAGCGTGGACTCGATGCTGTCGACCTCTGCAATCTCGAGTACTTCGACGTTGGGGGTATAAGTGCTCCAATGGATGTTGAGGATGGAGCGGAGACAACGCTGGTGGAAGCGTTCTAGGATACGTAGGTGGTGCCGGTAGAGGACCAATGATTCGGAGCCGAACAGGAGTGGGGGTATGACAACGGCTTATCTTTGTGAGGTTTTTCAGTTGGTTGTTTTTCCAGACTCTTTTGTGTAGTCTTCCAAAATGGAAAGATAACGGGAATAAAACACAAACACAATTTAAATATGGGGGAGGAAATGTTCTGGGAATAAAACACAGATACAGTTTACAAAGGAGTGAGGAGAAAGTTACCGGGAATAGAAAATACCCAATATTTATAAAGGAGCGAGTAGAATATTATCTGAATAAAACACAGATACTATTTATTAAAACGTGAGGGAAATATTACGGGAATAAAACTCAGACACAATTTGAATGGGGGGAGGAAATGTTACGGGAATAAAACACAGATACAGTTTACAAACGAGTGAGGGGAAAGTTAAGGGAATAAAACGGAAATATTACGGGAATAAAACACAGACACAATTTAAATAGGGGGAGGAAATGTTACGGGAATAAAGCACAGATACAGTTAACAAAGGAGTGAGGAGAAAGTTAGGGAAATAAAAAGGAAATATAACGGGAATAAAACACAAACACAATTTAAATAGGGGGGAGGAAATGTTACGGGAATAAAATACAGATACAGTTTACAAAGGAGTGTGGAGAAAGTTAGGGTAATAAAAAGGAAATAAAACACAGACACAATTTAAACAGGGGGGTGGAAATATTACGGGAATAAAACAGATACAGTTTACAAAGGAGTGAGGGGAAAGTTACGGGAATAAAAAGGAAATATTACGGGAATAACACACAGACACAATTTATAAGGAGAAAGGATAACTTTACAGAAATAAAACACAGAAACCATTTATATAAGGGTGAGGAAATATTACCTGAATAAACACAGATACAGTTTACAAAGGAGTGAGGGGAAAGTTACGGGATTAAAAAGGAAATATTACGGGAATAAAACACAGACACAATTTAAATAGGGGGGAGGAAATGTTACGGGAATAAAACAGAGATACAGTTTACAATGGAGAGAGGGGAAAGTTACGGCAATAAAAAGGAAACATTACGGGAATAAAACACAAACACAATTTAAATAGGGGGAGGAAATGTTACGGGAATAAAACACAGATACAGTTTACAAAGGAGTGAGGAGAAAGTTAGGGGACTAAAATGGAAATATGACACTAATAAAACACAGACACAATTTAAATAGGGGGAGCAACTGTTACGGGAATAAAACACAGATACAGTTTACAAAGGAGTGAGGGGAAAGTTACGGGAATAGAAAATACCCAAAATTTATAAAGGAGCGAGTAGAACATTATCTGAATAAAATACAGATACTATTTATTAAAACGTGAGGGAAATATTACGGAAATAAAACTCAGACACAATTTAATAGGGGATAGGAAATGTTACCTAAATAAAACACAGATACAGTTTACAAAGGAGTGAGGAGAATCTAACGGGAATAAAAAGGAAATATTACGGGAATAAAACACAGACACAATTTAAACAGGGGGAGGAAATGTTCCGGAATAAAACACAGATACAGTTTAAACAGGGGGAGGAAATGTTCCGGAATAAAACACAGATACAGTTTACAAAGGAGTGAGTGCAAAGTTAGGGAAATAAAACGGAAATATTACGGGAATAAAACACAGATACAATTTACAAAGGAGTGAGGGTAAAGTTACGGGAATAAAACGGAATTATTACTGGAATAAAACACAGACACAATTTAAATAGGGGGAGCAACTGTTAGGGGAATAAAACACAGATACAGTTTACAAAGGAGTGAGGGGAAAGTTACGGGAATAGAAAATACCCAAAATTTATAAAGGAGCGAGTAGAATATTATGTGAATAAAACACAGATACTATTTATTAAAACGTGAGGGAAATATTACGGGAATAAAACTCAGACACAATTTAAATAGGGGGGTGGAAATGTTATGGGAATAAAACACAGATACAGTTAACAAAGGAGTGGTGGGAAAGTTACGGGAATAAAAAGGAAATATTACGGGAATAAAACACAGACACAATTTAAACAGGGGGGATGAAATGTTGCGGAATAAAACACAGATACAGTTTACAAAGGAGTGAGGGGAAAGTTACGGGAATCAAAAGCAAATATTACGGGAATAAAACACAGTCACAATTTAAATAGGGGAGGAAATGTTACGGGAATAAAACACAGATACAGTTTACAAATGAGTTAGGGTAAAGTTACGGGAATAAAACGGAATTATTACGGGAATAAAACACAGACACAATTTAAATAGGGGGAGCAACTGTTACGGGGATAAAACACAGATACAGTTTACAAAGGAGTGAGGGGAAAATTACGGGAATAGAAAATACCCAAAATTTATAAAGGAGCGAGTAGAACATTATCTGAATAAAACACAGATACTATTTATTAAAACGTGAGGGAAATATTACGGGAATAAAACTCAGACACAATTTAAATAGGGGGGTGGAAATGTAAAGGGAATAAACCACAGATACAGTTTACAAAGGAGTGATGGGAAAGTTACGGGAATAAAAAGGAAATATTACGGGAATAAATCACAGACACAATTTAAACAGGTCGGATGAAATGTTGCGGAATAAAACACAGATACAGTTTAAAAGGAGTGAGGGGAAAGTTACGGGAATAAAAAGGATATATTACGGGAATAAAACAAAGACACAATTTATAAAGGGGGGAGGAAATGTTACGAGAATAAAACACTGATACAGTTAACAAAGGAGTGAGGGGTAAGTTACGGGAATAAAAATTACCCAAAATTTATAAAGGCTTGAGGGAAATATTACCGGAATAAACCACAGACACAATTTATAAAGGAAAATGGAAAGGTTACGCGAATAAAACACACATACAATTTATAAAAAGCAAGGATAACTTTGGAGGAATAAAACGCAGACACAATATAAAAAGGGTGGAGGAAATGTTACGGACATAAAACACAGATACAGTTTACAAAGGAATGAGGGGAAAGTTACAGGAATAAAAATTACCCAAAATTTATAAAGGCTTGAGGGAAATATTACCGGAATAAACCACAGACACAATTTATAAAGGAAAATGGAAAGGTTACGCGAATAAAACACACATACAATTTATAAAAAGCAAGGATAACTTTGGAGGAATAAAACGCAGACACAATTTAAAAAGGGTGGAGGAAATGTTACGGACATAAAACACAGATACAGTTTACAAAGGAGTGAGGGGAAAGTTACGGGAATAAAAAGGAAATATTACGGGAATAAAACACAGACACAATTTATAAAGTGGGGAGGAAATGCTATGGAAATAAAACACAGATGCAGTTTACAAAGGAGTGAGGGGAAAGTTACGGGAATAAAAAGGAAATTACGGGAATAAAACACAGACATAATTTAAATAGGGGGAGGAAATGTAACGGGAATAAAACACAGATACATTTTTCAAAGGAGTGTGGAGAAAGTTAGGGGAATAAAAAGGAAATATTACGGGAATAAAACACAGACACAATTTAAACAGGGGGGTGGAAATGTTACGGGAATAAAACAGATACAGTTTACAAAGGAGTGAGGGGAATGTTACGGGAATAGAGAATAGCCAAAATTTATAAAGGAGCATGTAGAACATTATCTGAATAAAACACAGATACTATTTATTAAAACGTTAGGGAAATATTACGGGAATAAAAGTCAGACACAATTTAAATAGAGGGGAGGAAATGTTACGAGAATAAAACACTGATACAGTTTACAAAGGAGTGAGGGGTATGTTACAGGAATAAAAAGGAAATATTACGGGAATAAAACACAGACACAATTTAAATAGGGGGAGGAAATGTTACGGGAATAAAACACAGATACAGTTTACAAAGGAGTGCGGGGAAAGTTACGGGAATAGAAAGGAAATATTACGGGAATAAAACACAAACACAATTTAAATAGTGGGGAGGAAATGTTACGGACATAAAGCACAGATACAGTTTACAAAGGAGTGAGGGGAAAGTTAGGGGAATAAAACGGAAATATTACGGGAATAAAACACAGACACAATTTAAATAGGGGGAGGAAATGTTACGGGAATAAAACAGAGATACAGTTTACAAGGGAGTGAGGGGAAAGTTACGGGAAAAAAAAAGGAAATCTTCTTTGGCTTGGCTTCGCGGACGAAGATTTATGGAGGGGCTAAAAGTCCACTTCAGCTGCAGGCTCGTTTGTGGCTCACAAGTCCGATGCGGGACAGGCAGACACGATTGCAGCGGTTGCAAGGGAAAATTGGTTGGTTGGGGTTGGGTGTTGGGTTTTTCCTCCTTTGCCTTTTGTCAGTGAGGTGGGCTCTGCGGTCTTCTTCAAAGGAGGTTGCTGCCCGCCAAACTGTGAGGCGCCAAGATGCACGGTTTGAGGCGTTATCAGCCCACTGGCGGTGGTCAATGTGGCAGGCACCAAGAGATTTCTTTAGGCAGTCCTTGTACCTTTTTTTTGGTGCACCTCTGTCACGGTGGCCAGTGGAGAGCTCGCCATACAACACGATCTTGGGAAGGCGATGGTCCTCCATTCTGGAGACGTGACCCATCCAGCGCAGCTGGATCTTCAGCAGCGTGGACTCGATGCTGTCGACCTCTGCAATCTCGAGTACTTCGACGTTAGGGGTGTAAGCGCTCCAATTGATGTTGAGGATGGAGCGGAGACAACGCTGGTGGAAGCGTTCTAGGAGCCGTAGGTGGTGCCGGTAGAGGACCCATGATTCGGAGCCGAACCGGAGTGTGGGTATGACAACGGTTCTGTATACGCTTATCTTTGTGAGGTTTTTCAGTTGGTTGTTTTTCCAGACTCTTTTGTGTAGTGTTCCAAAATGGAAAGATAACGGGAATAAAACACAAACACAATTTAAATATGGGGGAGGAAATGTTCTGGGAATAAAACACAGATACAGTTTACAAAGGAGTGAGGAGAAAGTTACCGGGAATAGAAAATACCCAATATTTATAAAGGAGCGAGTAGAATATTATCTGAATGAAACACAGATACTATTTATTAAAACGTGAGGGAAATATTACGGGAATAAAACTCAGACACAATTTGAATGGGGGGAGGAAATGTTACGGGAATAAAACACAGATACAGTTTACAAAGCACTGAGGGGAAAGTTACGGGAATAAAAAGGAAATATTACGGGAATAAAACACAGACACAATTTAAACAGGGGGAGGAAATGTTCCAGAATAAAACACAGATACAGTTTACAAAGGAGTGAGTGCAAAGTTAGGGAAATAAAACGGAAATATTACGGGAATAAAACACAGATACAATTTACAAAGGAGTGAGGGTAAAGTTACGGGAATAAAACGGAATTATTACGGGAATAAAATACAGACACAATTTAAATAGGGGGAGCAACTGTTACGGGAATAAAACACAGATACAGTTTACAAAGGAGTGAGGGGAAAGTTACGGGAATAGAAAATACCCAAAATTTATAAAGGAGCGAGTAGAATATTATGTGAATAAAACCCAGATACTATTTATTAAAACGTGAGGGAAATATTACGGGAATAAAACTCAGACACAATTTAAATAGGGGGGAGGAAATGTTACGGGAATAAAACACAGATACAGTTTACAAAGGAGTGAGGGGAAAGTTACGGGAATAAAAAGGAAATATTACGGGAATAAACACAGACACAATTTAAACAGGGGGAGGAAATGTTCCGGAATAAAACACAGATACAGTTTACAAAGGAGTGAGTGCAACGTTAGGGAAATAAAACAGAAATATTACGGGAATAAAACAGAGATACAATTTACAAAGGAGTGAGGGTAAAGTTACGGGAATAAAACGGAATTATTACGGGAATAAAACACAGACACAATTTAAATAGGGGGAGCAACTGTTACGGGAATAAAACACAGATACAGTTTACAAAGGAGTGAGGGGAAAGTTACGGGAATAGAAAATACCCAAAATTTATAAAGGAGCGAGTACAATATTATGTGAATAAAACACAGATACTATTTATTAAAACGTGAGGGAAATATTACGGGAATAAAACTCAGACACAATTTAAATAGGGGGGTGGAAATGTTATGGGAATAAAACACAGATACAGTTAACAAAGGAGTGATGGGAAAGTTACGGGAATAAAAAGGAAATATTACGGGAATAAAACACAGACACAATTTAAACAGGGGGATGAAATGTTGCGGAATAAAACACAGATACAGTTTACAAAGGAGTGAGGGGAAAGTTACGGGAATAAAAAGGAAATATTACGGGAATAAAACACAGTCACAATTTAAATAGGGGAGGAAATGTTACGGGAATAAAACACAGATACAGTTTACAAATGAGTTAGGGTAAAGTTACGGGAATAAAACGGAATTATTACGGGAATAAAACACAGACACAATTTAAATAGGGGGAGCAACTGTTACGGGGATAAAACACAGATACAGTTTACAAAGGAGTGAGGGGAAAATTACGGGAATAGAAAATACCCAAAATTTATAAAGGAGCGAGTAGAACATTATCTGAATAAAACACAGATACTATTTATTAAAACGTGAGGGAAATATTACGGGAATAAAACTCAGACACAATTTAAATAGGGGGGTGGAAATGTTATGGGAATAAACCACAGATACAGTTTACAAAGCAGTGATGGGAAAGTTACGGGAATAAAAAGGAAATATTACGGGAATAAAACACAGACACAATTTAAACAGGGCGGATCAAATGTTGCGGAATAAAACACAGATACAGTTTAAAAGGAGTGAGGGGAAATTTACGGGAATAAAAAGGATATATTACGGGAATAAAACACAGACACAATTTATAAAGGGGGGAGGAAATGTTACGAGAATAAAACACTGATACAGTAAACAAAGGAGTGAGGGGTAAGTTACGGGAATAAAAAGGAAATATTACGGGAATAAAACACAGACACAATTTATAAAGTGGGGAGGAAATGTTACGGGGATAAAACACAGATACAGTTTACAAAGGAATGAGGGGAAAGTTACAGGAATAAAAATTACCCAAAATTTATAAAGGCTTGAGGGAAATATTACCGGAATAAACCACAGACACAATATATAAAGGAAAATGGAAAAGTTACGCGAATAAAACACACATACAATTTATAAAAAGCAAGGATAACTTTGGAGGAATAAAACGCAGACACAATTTAAAAAGGGTGGAGGAAATGTTACGGACATAAAACACAGATACAGTTTACAAAGGAGTGAGGGGAAAGTTACGGGAATAAAAAGGAAATATTACGGGAATAAAACACAGACACAATTTATAAAGTGGGGAGGAAATGTAACGGGAATAAAACACAGATACATTTTTCAAAGGAGTGTGGAGAAAGTTAGGGGAATAAAAAGGAAATGTTACGGGAATAAAACACAGATACAGTTTACAAAGGAGTGAGGGGAATGTTACGGGAATAGAAAATACCCAAAATTTATAAAGGAGCATGTAGAACATTATCTGAATAAAACACAGATACTATTTATTAAAACGTGAGGGAAATATTACGGGAATAAAAGTCAGACACAATTTCAATAGGGGGGAGGAAATGTTACGAGAATAAAACACTGATACAGTTTACAAAGGAGTGAGGGGTATGTTACAGGAATAAAAAGGAAATATTACGGGAATAAAACACAGACACAATTTAAATAGGGGGAGGAAATGTTACGGGAATAAAACACAGATACAGTTTACAAAGGAGTGCGGGGAAAGTTACGGGAATAGAAAGGAAATATTACGGGAATAAAACACAAACACAATTTAAATAGTGGGGAGGAAATGTTACGGACATAAAGCACAGATACAGTTTACAAAGGAGTGAGGGGAAAGTTAGGGGAATAAAACGGAAATATTACGGGAATAAAACACAGACGCAATTTACATAGGGGGAGGAAATGTTACCGGAATAAAACACAGATACAGTTTACAAAGGAGTGAGGAGAAAGTTAGGGGACTAAAATGGAAATCTTTGGCTTGGCTTCGCGGACGAAGATTTATGGAGGGGGTAAAAAGTCCACGTCAGCTGCAGGCTCGTTTGTGGCTCACAAGTCCGATGCGGGTCAGGCAGACACGATTGCAGCGGTTGCAAGGGAAAATTGGTTGGTTGGGGTTGGGTGTTGGGTTTTTCCTCCTTTGCCTTTTGTCAGTGAGGTGGGCTCTGCGGTCTTCTTCAAAGGAGGTTGCTGCCCGCCAAACTGTGAGGCGCCAAGATGCACGGTTTGAGGCGTTATCAGCCCACTGGAGGTGGTCAATGTGGCAGGCACCAAGAGATTTCTTTAGACAGTCCTTGTACCTTTTTTTTGGTGCACCTCTGTCACGGTGGCCAGTGGAGAGCTCGCCATACAACACGATCTTGGGAAGCCAATGGTCCTCCATTCTGGAGACGTGACCCATCCAGCGCAGCTGGATCTTCAGCAGCGTGGACTCGATGCTGTCGACCTCTGCAATCTCGAGTACTTCGACGTTAGGGGTGTAAGTGCTCCAATGGATGTTGAGGATGGAGCGGAGACAACGCTGGTGGAAGCGTTCTAGGAGCCGTAGGTGGTGCCGGTAGAGGACCAATGATTCGGAGCCGAACAGGAGTGGGGGTATGACAACGGCTTATCTTTGTGAGGTTTTTCAGTTGGTTGTTTTTCCAGACTCTTTTGTGTAGTCTTCCAAAATGGAAAGATAACGGGAATAAAACACAAACACAATTTAAATATGGGGGAGGAAATGTTCTGGGAATAAAACACAGATACAGTTTACAAAGGAGTGAGGAGAAAGTTACCGGGAATAGAAAATACCCAATATTTATAAAGGAGCGAGTAGAATATTATATGAATAAAACACAGATACTATTTATTAAAACGTGAGGGAAATATTACGGGAATAAAACTCAGACACAATTTGAATGGGGGGAGGAAATGTTACGGGAATAAAACACAGATACAGTTTACAAACGAGTGAGGGGAAAGTTAAGGGAATAAAACGGAAATATTACGGGAATAAAACACAGACACAATTTAAATAGGGGGAGGAAATGTTACGGGAATAAAGCACAGATACAGTTAACAAAGGAGTGAGGAGAAAGTTAGGGAAATAAAAAGGAAATATAACGGGAATAAAACACAAACACAATTTAAATAGGGGGGAGGAAATGTTACGGGAATAAAATACAGATACAGTTTACAAAGGAGTGTGGAGAAAGTTAGGGTAATAAAAAGGAAATAAAACACAGACACAATTTAAACAGGGGGGTGGAAATATTACGGGAATAAAACAGATACAGTTTACAAAGGAGTGAGGGGAAAGTTACGGGAATAAAAAGGAAATATTACGGGAATAACACACAGACACAATTTATAAGGAGAAAGGATAACTTTACAGAAATAAAACACAGAAACCATTTATATAAGGGTGAGGAAATATTACCTGAATAAACACAGATACAGTTTACAAAGGAGTGAGGGGAAAGTTACGGGATTAAAAAGGAAATATTACGGGAATAAAACACAGACACAATTTAAATAGGGGGGAGGAAATGTTACGGGAATAAAACAGAGATACAGTTTACAATGGAGAGAGGGGAAAGTTACGGCAATAAAAAGGAAACATTACGGGAATAAAACACAAACACAATTTAAATAGGGGGAGGAAATGTTACGGGAATAAAACACAGATACAGTTTACAAAGGAGTGAGGAGAAAGTTAGGGGACTAAAATGGAAATATGACACTAATAAAACACAGACACAATTTAAATAGGGGGAGCAACTGTTACGGGAATAAAACACAGATACAGTTTACAAAGGAGTGAGGGGAAAGTTACGGGAATAGAAAATACCCAAAATTTATAAAGGAGCGAGTAGAACATTATCTGAATAAAATACAGATACTATTTATTAAAACGTGAGGGAAATATTACGGAAATAAAACTCAGACACAATTTAATAGGGGATAGGAAATGTTACCTAAATAAAACACAGATACAGTTTACAAAGGAGTGAGGAGAATCTAACGGGAATAAAAAGGAAATATTACGGGAATAAAACACAGACACAATTTAAACAGGGGGAGGAAATGTTCCGGAATAAAACACAGATACAGTTTAAACAGGGGGAGGAAATGTTCCGGAATAAAACACAGATACAGTTTACAAAGGAGTGAGTGCAAAGTTAGGGAAATAAAACGGAAATATTACGGGAATAAAACACAGATACAATTTACAAAGGAGTGAGGGTAAAGTTACGGGAATAAAACGGAATTATTACTGGAATAAAACACAGACACAATTTAAATAGGGGGAGCAACTGTTAGGGGAATAAAACACAGATACATTTACAAAGGAGTGAGGGGAAAGTTACGGGAATAGAAAATACCCAAAATTTATAAAGGAGCGAGTAGAATATTATGTGAATAAAACACAGATACTATTTATTAAAACGTGAGGGAAATATTACGGGAATAAAACTCAGACGCAATTTAAATAGGGGGGTGGAAATGTTATGGGAATAAAACACAGATACAGTTAACAAAGGAGTGATGGGAAAGTTACGGGAATAAAAAGGAAATATTACGGGAATAAAACACAGACACAATTTAAACAGGGGGGATGAAATGTTGCGGAATAAAACACAGATACAGTTTACAAAGGAGTGAGGGGAAAGTTACGGGAATCAAAAGCAAATATTACGGGAATAAAACACAGTCACAATTTAAATAGGGGAGGAAATGTTACGGGAATAAAACACAGATACAGTTTACAAATGAGTTAGGGTAAAGTTACGGGAATAAAACGGAATTATTACGGGAATAAAACACAGACACAATTTAAATAGGGGGAGCAACTGTTACGGGGATAAAACACAGATACAGTTTACAAAGGAGTGAGGGGAAAATTACGGGAATAGAAAATACCCAAAATTTATAAAGGAGCGAGTAGAACATTATCTGAATAAAACACAGATACTATTTATTAAAACGTGAGGGAAATATTACGGGAATAAAACTCAGACACAATTTAAATAGGGGGGTGGAAATGTAAAGGGAATAAACCACAGATACAGTTTACAAAGGAGTGATGGGAAAGTTACGGGAATAAAAAGGAAATATTACGGGAATAAATCACAGACACAATTTAAACAGGTCGGATGAAATGTTGCGGAATAAAACACAGATACAGTTTAAAAGGAGTGAGGGGAAAGTTACGGGAATAAAAAGGATATATTACGGGAATAAAACAAAGACACAATTTATAAAGGGGGGAGGAAATGTTACGAGAATAAAACACTGATACAGTTAACAAAGGAGTGAGGGGTAAGTTACGGGAATAAAAAGGAAATATTACGGGAATAAAACACAGACACAATTTATAAAGGGGGGAGGAAATGTTACGGGGATAAAACACAGATACAGTTTACAAAGGAATGAGGGGAAAGTTACAGGAATAAAAATTACCCAAAATTTATAAAGGCTTGAGGGAAATATTACCGGAATAAACCACAGACACAATTTATAAAGGAAAATGGAAAGGTTACGCGAATAAAACACACATACAATTTATAAAAAGCAAGGATAACTTTGGAGGAATAAAACGCAGACACAATATAAAAAGGGTGGAGGAAATGTTACGGACATAAAACACAGATACAGTTTACAAAGGAATGAGGGGAAAGTTACAGGAATAAAAATTACCCAAAATTTATAAAGGCTTGAGGGAAATATTACCGGAATAAACCACAGACACAATTTATAAAGGAAAATGGAAAGGTTACGCGAATAAAACACACATACAATTTATAAAAAGCAAGGATAACTTTGGAGGAATAAAACGCAGACACAATTTAAAAAGGGTGGAGGAAATGTTACGGACATAAAACACAGATACAGTTTACAAAGGAGTGAGGGGAAAGTTACGGGAATAAAAAGGAAATATTACGGGAATAAAACACAGACACAATTTATAAAGTGGGGAGGAAATGCTATGGAAATAAAACACAGATGCAGTTTACAAAGGAGTGAGGGGAAAGTTACGGGAATAAAAAGGAAATTACGGGAATAAAACACAGACATAATTTAAATAGGGGGAGGAAATGTAACGGGAATAAAACACAGATACATTTTTCAAAGGAGTGTGGAGAAAGTTAGGGGAATAAAAAGGAAATATTACGGGAATAAAACACAGACACAATTTAAACAGGGGGGTGGAAATGTTACGGGAATAAAACAGATACAGTTTACAAAGGAGTGAGGGGAATGTTACGGGAATAGAGAATAGCCAAAATTTATAAAGGAGCATGTAGAACATTATCTGAATAAAACACAGATACTATTTATTAAAACGTTAGGGAAATATTACGGGAATAAAAGTCAGACACAATTTAAATAGGGGGGAGGAAATGTTACGAGAATAAAACACTGATACAGTTTACAAAGGAGTGAGGGGTATGTTACAGGAATAAAAAGGAAATATTACGGGAATAAAACACAGACACAATTTAAATAGGGGGAGGAAATGTTACGGGAATAAAACACAGATACAGTTTACAAAGGAGTGCGGGGAAAGTTACGGGAATAGAAAGGAAATATTACGGGAATAAAACACAAACACAATTTAAATAGTGGGGAGGAAATGTTACGGACATAAAGCACAGTTACAGTTTACAAAGGAGTGAGGGGAAAGTTAGGGGAATAAAACGGAAATATTACGGGAATAAAACACAGACACAATTTAAATAGGGGGAGGAAATGTTACGGGAATAAAACAGAGATACAGTTTACAAGGGAGTGAGGGGAATGTTACGGGAAAAAAAAAAGGAAATCTTCTTTGGCTTGGCTTCGCGGACGAAGATTTATGGAGGGGCTAAAAGTCCACTTCAGCTGCAGGCTCGTTTGTGGCTCACAAGTCCGATGCGGGACAGGCAGACACGATTGCAGCGGTTGCAAGGGAAAATTGGTTGGTTGGGGTTGGGTGTTGGGTTTTTCCTCCTTTGCCTTTTGTCAGTGAGGTGGGCTCTGCGGTCTTCTTCAAAGGAGGTTGCTGCCCGCCAAACTGTGAGGCGCCAAGATGCACGGTTTGAGGCGTTATCAGCCCACTGGCGGTGGTCAATGTGGCAGGCACCAAGAGATTTCTTTAGGCAGTCCTTGTACCTTTTTTTTGGTGCACCTCTGTCACGGTGGCCAGTGGAGAGCTCGCCATACAACACGATCTTGGGAAGGCGATGGTCCTCCATTCTGGAGACGTGACCCATCCAGCGCAGCTGGATCTTCAGCAGCGTGGACTCGATGCTGTCGACCTCTGCAATCTCGAGTACTTCGACGTTAGGGGTGTAAGCGCTCCAATTGATGTTGAGGATGGAGCGGAGACAACGCTGGTGGAAGCGTTCTAGGAGCCGTAGGTGGTGCCGGTAGAGGACCCATGATTCGGAGCCGAACCGGAGTGTGGGTATGACAACGGTTCTGTATACGCTTATCTTTGTGAGGTTTTTCAGTTGGTTGTTTTTCCAGACTCTTTTGTGTAGTGTTCCAAAATGGAAAGATAACGGGAATAAAACACAAACACAATTTAAATATGGGGGAGGAAATGTTCTGGGAATAAAACACAGATACAGTTTACAAAGGAGTGAGGAGAAAGTTACCGGGAATAGAAAATACCCAATATTTATAAAGGAGCGAGTAGAATATTATCTGAATGAAACACAGATACTATTTATTAAAACGTGAGGGAAATATTACGGGAATAAAACTCAGACACAATTTGAATAGGGGGGAGGAAATGTTACGGGAATAAAACACAGATACAGTTTACAAAGCACTGAGGGGAAAGTTACGGGAATAAAAAGGAAATATTACGGGAATAAAACACAGACACAATTTAAACAGGGGGAGGAAATGTTCCAGAATAAAACACAGATACAGTTTACAAAGGAGTGAGTGCAAAGTTAGGGAAATAAAACGGAAATATTACGGGAATAAAACACAGATACAATTTACAAAGGAGTGAGGGTAAAGTTACGGGAATAAAACGGAATTATTACGGGAATAAAATACAGACACAATTTAAATAGGGGGAGCAACTGTTACGGGAATAAAACACAGATACAGTTTACAAAGGAGTGAGGGGAAAGTTACGGGAATAGAAAATACCCAAAATTTATAAAGGAGCGAGTAGAATATTATGTGAATAAAACACAGATACTATTTATTAAAACGTGAGGGAAATATTACGGGAATAAAACTCAGACACAATTTAAATAGGGGGGAGGAAATGTTACGGGAATAAAACACAGATACAGTTTACAAAGGAGTGAGGGGAAAGTTACGGGAATAAAAAGGAAATATTACGGGAATAAAACACAGACACAATTTAAACAGGGGGAGGAAATGTTCCGGAATAAAACACAGATACAGTTTACAAAGGAGTGAGTGCAACGTTAGGGAAATAAAACAGAAATATTACGGGAATAAAACAGAGATACAATTTACAAAGGAGTGAGGGTAAAGTTACGGGAATAAAACGGAATTATTACGGGAATAAAACACAGACACAATTTAAATAGGGGGAGCAACTGTTACGGGAATAAAACACAGATACAGTTTACAAAGGAGTGAGGGGAAAGTTACGGGAATAGAAAATACCCAAAATTTATAAAGGAGCGAGTACAATATTATGTGAATAAAACACAGATACTATTTATTAAAACGTGAGGGAAATATTACGGGAATAAAACTCAGACACAATTTAAATAGGGGGGTGGAAATGTTATGGGAATAAAACACAGATACAGTTAACAAAGGAGTGATGGGAAAGTTACGGGAATAAAAAGGAAATATTACGGGAATAAAACACAGACACAATTTAAACAGGGGGATGAAATGTGGCGGAATAAAACACAGATACAGTTTACAAAGGAGTGAGGGGAAAGTTACGGGAATAAAAAGGAAATATTACGGGAATAAAACACAGTCACAATTTAAATAGGGGAGGAAATGTTACGGGAATAAAACACAGATACAGTTTACAAATGAGTTAGGGTAAAGTTACGGGAATAAAACGGAATTATTACGGGAATAAAACACAGACACAATTTAAATAGGGGGAGCAACTGTTACGGGGATAAAACACAGATACAGTTTACAAAGGAATGAGGGGAAAGTTACAGGAATAAAAATTACCCAAAATTTATAAAGGCTTGAGGGAAATATTACCGGAATAAACCACAGACACAATATATAAAGGAAAATGGAAAAGTTACGCGAATAAAACACACATACAATTTATAAAAAGCAAGGATAACTTTGGAGGAATAAAACGCAGACACAATTTAAAAAGGGTGGAGGAAATGTTACGGACATAAAACACAGATACAGTTTACAAAGGAGTGAGGGGAAAGTTACGGGAATAAAAAGGAAATATTACGGGAATAAAACACAGACACAATTTATAAAGTGGGGAGGAAATGTAACGGGAATAAAACACAGATACATTTTTCAAAGGAGTGTGGAGAAAGTTAGGGGAATAAAAAGGAAATGTTACGGGAATAAAACACAGATACAGTTTACAAAGGAGTGAGGGGAATGTTACGGGAATAGAAAATACCCAAAATTTATAAAGGAGCATGTAGAACATTATCTGAATAAAACACAGATACTATTTATTAAAACGTGAGGGAAATATTACGGGAATAAAAGTCAGACACAATTTCAATAGGGGGGAGGAAATGTTACGAGAATAAAACACTGATACAGTTTACAAAGGAGTGAGGGGTATGTTACAGGAATAAAAAGGAAATATTACGGGAATAAAACACAGACACAATTTAAATAGGGGGAGGAAATGTTACGGGAATAAAACACAGATACAGTTTACAAAGGAGTGCGGGGAAAGTTACGGGAATAGAAAGGAAATATTACGGGAATAAAACACAAACACAATTTAAATAGTGGGGAGGAAATGTTACGGACATAAAGCACAGATACAGTTTACAAAGGAGTGAGGGGAAAGTTAGGGGAATAAAACGGAAATATTACGGGAATAAAACACAGACGCAATTTACATAGGGGGAGGAAATGTTACCGGAATAAAACACAGATACAGTTTACAAAGGAGTGAGGAGAAAGTTAGGGGACTAAAATGGAAATCTTTGGCTTGGCTTCGCGGACGAAGATTTATGGAGGGGGTAAAAAGTCCACGTCAGCTGCAGGCTCGTTTGTGGCTCACAAGTCCGATGCGGGTCAGGCAGACACGATTGCAGCGGTTGCAAGGGAAAATTGGTTGGTTGGGGTTGGGTGTTGGGTTTTTCCTCCTTTGCCTTTTGTCAGTGAGGTGGGCTCTGCGGTCTTCTTCAAAGGAGGTTGCTGCCCGCCAAACTGTGAGGCGCCAAGATGCACGGTTTGAGGCGTTATCAGCCCACTGGAGGTGGTCAATGTGGCAGGCACCAAGAGATTTCTTTAGACAGTCCTTGTACCTTTTTTTTGGTGCACCTCTGTCACGGTGGCCAGTGGAGAGCTCGCCATACAACACGATCTTGGGAAGCCAATGGTCCTCCATTCTGGAGACGTGACCCATCCAGCGCAGCTGGATCTTCAGCAGCGTGGACTCGATGCTGTCGACCTCTGCAATCTCGAGTACTTCGACGTTAGGGGTGTAAGTGCTCCAATGGATGTTGAGGATGGAGCGGAGACAACGCTGGTGGAAGTGTTCTAGGAGCCGTAGGTGGTGCCGGTAGAGGACCAATGATTCGGAGCCGAACAGGAGTGGGGGTATGACAACGGCTTATCTTTGTGAGGTTTTTCAGTTGGTTGTTTTTCCAGACTCTTTTGTGTAGTCTTCCAAAATGGAAAGATAACGGGAATAAAACACAAACACAATTTAAATATGGGGGAGGAAATGTTCTGGGAATAAAACACAGATACAGTTTACAAAGGAGTGAGGAGAAAGTTACCGGGAATAGAAAATACCCAATATTTATAAAGGAGCGAGTAGGATATTATATGAATAAAACACAGATACTATTTATTAAAACGTGAGGGAAATATTACGGGAATAAAACTCAGACACAATTTGAATGGGGGGAGGAAATGTTACGGGAATAAAACACAGATACAGTTTACAAACGAGTGAGGGGAAAGTTAAGGGAATAAAACGGAAATATTACGGGAATAAAACACAGACACAATTTAAATAGGGGGAGGAAATGTTACGGGAATAAAGCACAGATACAGTTAACAAAGGAGTGAGGAGAAAGTTAGGGAAATAAAAAGGAAATATAACGGGAATAAAACACAAACACAATTTAAATAGGGGGGAGGAAATGTTACGGGAATAAAATACAGATACAGTTTACAAAGGAGTGTGGAGAAAGTTAGGGTAATAAAAAGGAAATAAAACACAGACACAATTTAAACAGGGGGGTGGAAATATTACGGGAATAAAACAGATACAGTTTACAAAGGAGTGAGGGGAAAGTTACGGGAATAAAAAGGAAATATTACGGGAATAACACACAGACACAATTTATAAGGAGAAAGGATAACTTTACAGAAATAAAACACAGAAACCATTTATATAAGGGTGAGGAAATATTACCTGAATAAACACAGATACAGTTTACAAAGGAGTGAGGGGAAAGTTACGGGATTAAAAAGGAAATATTACGGGAATAAAACACAGACACAATTTAAATAGGGGGGAGGAAATGTTACGGGAATAAAACAGAGATACAGTTTACAATGGAGAGAGGGGAAAGTTACGGCAATAAAAAGGAAACATTACGGGAATAAAACACAAACACAATTTAAATAGGGGGAGGAAATGTTACGGGAATAAAACACAGATACAGTTTACAAAGGAGTGAGGAGAAAGTTAGGGGACTAAAATGGAAATATGACACTAATAAAACACAGACACAATTTAAATAGGGGGAGCAACTGTTACGGGAATAAAACACAGATACAGTTTACAAAGGAGTGAGGGGAAAGTTACGGGAATAGAAAATACCCAAAATTTATAAAGGAGCGAGTAGAACATTATCTGAATAAAATACAGATACTATTTATTAAAACGTGAGGGAAATATTACGGAAATAAAACTCAGACACAATTTAATAGGGGATAGGAAATGTTACCTAAATAAAACACAGATACAGTTTACAAAGGAGTGAGGAGAATCTAACGGGAATAAAAAGGAAATATTACGGGAATAAAACACAGACACAATTTAAACAGGGGGAGGAAATGTTCCGGAATAAAACACAGATACAGTTTAAACAGGGGGAGGAAATGTTCCGGAATAAAACACAGATACAGTTTACAAAGGAGTGAGTGCAAAGTTAGGGAAATAAAACGGAAATATTACGGGAATAAAACACAGATACAATTTACAAAGGAGTGAGGGTAAAGTTACGGGAATAAAACGGAATTATTACTGGAATAAAACACAGACACAATTTAAATAGGGGGAGCAACTGTTAGGGGAATAAAACACAGATACATTTACAAAGGAGTGAGGGGAAAGTTACGGGAATAGAAAATACCCAAAATTTATAAAGGAGCGAGTAGAATATTATGTGAATAAAACACAGATACTATTTATTAAAACGTGAGGGAAATATTACGGGAATAAAACTCAGACGCAATTTAAATAGGGGGGTGGAAATGTTATGGGAATAAAACACAGATACAGTTAACAAAGGAGTGATGGGAAAGTTACGGGAATAAAAAGGAAATATTACGGGAATAAAACACAGACACAATTTAAACAGGGGGGATGAAATGTTGCGGAATAAAACACAGATACAGTTTACAAAGGAGTGAGGGGAAAGTTACGGGAATCAAAAGCAAATATTACGGGAATAAAACACAGTCACAATTTAAATAGGGGAGGAAATGTTACGGGAATAAAACACAGATACAGTTTACAAATGAGTTAGGGTAAAGTTACGGGAATAAAACGGAATTATTACGGGAATAAAACACAGACACAATTTAAATAGGGGGAGCAACTGTTACGGGGATAAAACACAGATACAGTTTACAAAGGAGTGAGGGGAAAATTACGGGAATAGAAAATACCCAAAATTTATAAAGGAGCGAGTAGAACATTATCTGAATAAAACACAGATACTATTTATTAAAACGTGAGGGAAATATTACGGGAATAAAACTCAGACACAATTTAAATAGGGGGGTGGAAATGTAAAGGGAATAAACCACAGATACAGTTTACAAAGGAGTGATGGGAAAGTTACGGGAATAAAAAGGAAATATTACGGGAATAAATCACAGACACAATTTAAACAGGTCGGATGAAATGTTGCGGAATAAAACACAGATACAGTTTAAAAGGAGTGAGGGGAAAGTTACGGGAATAAAAAGGATATATTACGGGAATAAAACAAAGACACAATTTATAAAGGGGGGAGGAAATGTTACGAGAATAAAACACTGATACAGTTAACAAAGGAGTGAGGGGTAAGTTACGGGAATAAAAAGGAAATATTACGGGAATAAAACACAGACACAATTTATAAAGGGGGGAGGAAATGTTACGGGGATAAAACACAGATACAGTTTACAAAGGAATGAGGGGAAAGTTACAGGAATAAAAATTACCCAAAATTTATAAAGGCTTGAGGGAAATATTACCGGAATAAACCACAGACACAATTTATAAAGGAAAATGGAAAGGTTACGCGAATAAAACACACATACAATTTATAAAAAGCAAGGATAACTTTGGAGGAATAAAACGCAGACACAATATAAAAAGGGTGGAGGAAATGTTACGGACATAAAACACAGATACAGTTTACAAAGGAATGAGGGGAAAGTTACAGGAATAAAAATTACCCAAAATTTATAAAGGCTTGAGGGAAATATTACCGGAATAAACCACAGACACAATTTATAAAGGAAAATGGAAAGGTTACGCGAATAAAACACACATACAATTTATAAAAAGCAAGGATAACTTTGGAGGAATAAAACGCAGACACAATTTAAAAAGGGTGGAGGAAATGTTACGGACATAAAACACAGATACAGTTTACAAAGGAGTGAGGGGAAAGTTACGGGAATAAAAAGGAAATATTACGGGAATAAAACACAGACACAATTTATAAAGTGGGGAGGAAATGCTATGGAAATAAAACACAGATGCAGTTTACAAAGGAGTGAGGGGAAAGTTACGGGAATAAAAAGGAAATTACGGGAATAAAACACAGACATAATTTAAATAGGGGGAGGAAATGTAACGGGAATAAAACACAGATACATTTTTCAAAGGAGTGTGGAGAAAGTTAGGGGAATAAAAAGGAAATATTACGGGAATAAAACACAGACACAATTTAAACAGGGGGGTGGAAATGTTACGGGAATAAAACAGATACAGTTTACAAAGGAGTGAGGGGAATGTTACGGGAATAGAGAATAGCCAAAATTTATAAAGGAGCATGTAGAACATTATCTGAATAAAACACAGATACTATTTATTAAAACGTTAGGGAAATATTACGGGAATAAAAGTCAGACACAATTTAAATAGGGGGGAGGAAATGTTACGAGAATAAAACACTGATACAGTTTACAAAGGAGTGAGGGGTATGTTACAGGAATAAAAAGGAAATATTACGGGAATAAAACACAGACACAATTTAAATAGGGGGAGGAAATGTTACGGGAATAAAACACAGATACAGTTTACAAAGGAGTGCGGGGAAAGTTACGGGAATAGAAAGGAAATATTACGGGAATAAAACACAAACACAATTTAAATAGTGGGGAGGAAATGTTACGGACATAAAGCACAGTTACAGTTTACAAAGGAGTGAGGGGAAAGTTAGGGGAATAAAACGGAAATATTACGGGAATAAAACACAGACACAATTTAAATAGGGGGAGGAAATGTTACGGGAATAAAACAGAGATACAGTTTACAAGGGAGTGAGGGGAATGTTACGGGAAAAAAAAAAGGAAATCTTCTTTGGCTTGGCTTCGCGGACGAAGATTTATGGAGGGGCTAAAAGTCCACTTCAGCTGCAGGCTCGTTTGTGGCTCACAAGTCCGATGCGGGACAGGCAGACACGATTGCAGCGGTTGCAAGGGAAAATTGGTTGGTTGGGGTTGGGTGTTGGGTTTTTCCTCCTTTGCCTTTTGTCAGTGAGGTGGGCTCTGCGGTCTTCTTCAAAGGAGGTTGCTGCCCGCCAAACTGTGAGGCGCCAAGATGCACGGTTTGAGGCGTTATCAGCCCACTGGCGGTGGTCAATGTGGCAGGCACCAAGAGATTTCTTTAGGCAGTCCTTGTACCTTTTTTTTGGTGCACCTCTGTCACGGTGGCCAGTGGAGAGCTCGCCATACAACACGATCTTGGGAAGGCGATGGTCCTCCATTCTGGAGACGTGACCCATCCAGCGCAGCTGGATCTTCAGCAGCGTGGACTCGATGCTGTCGACCTCTGCAATCTCGAGTACTTCGACGTTAGGGGTGTAAGCGCTCCAATTGATGTTGAGGATGGAGCGGAGACAACGCTGGTGGAAGCGTTCTAGGAGCCGTAGGTGGTGCCGGTAGAGGACCCATGATTCGGAGCCGAACCGGAGTGTGGGTATGACAACGGTTCTGTATACGCTTATCTTTGTGAGGTTTTTCAGTTGGTTGTTTTTCCAGACTCTTTTGTGTAGTGTTCCAAAATGGAAAGATAACGGGAATAAAACACAAACACAATTTAAATATGGGGGAGGAAATGTTCTGGGAATAAAACACAGATACAGTTTACAAAGGAGTGAGGAGAAAGTTACCGGGAATAGAAAATACCCAATATTTATAAAGGAGCGAGTAGAATATTATCTGAATGAAACACAGATACTATTTATTAAAACGTGAGGGAAATATTACGGGAATAAAACTCAGACACAATTTGAATAGGGGGGAGGAAATGTTACGGGAATAAAACACAGATACAGTTTACAAAGCACTGAGGGGAAAGTTACGGGAATAAAAAGGAAATATTACGGGAATAAAACACAGACACAATTTAAACAGGGGGAGGAAATGTTCCAGAATAAAACACAGATACAGTTTACAAAGGAGTGAGTGCAAAGTTAGGGAAATAAAACGGAAATATTACGGGAATAAAACACAGATACAATTTACAAAGGAGTGAGGGTAAAGTTACGGGAATAAAACGGAATTATTACGGGAATAAAATACAGACACAATTTAAATAGGGGGAGCAACTGTTACGGGAATAAAACACAGATACAGTTTACAAAGGAGTGAGGGGAAAGTTACGGGAATAGAAAATACCCAAAATTTATAAAGGAGCGAGTAGAATATTATGTGAATAAAACACAGATACTATTTATTAAAACGTGAGGGAAATATTACGGGAATAAAACTCAGACACAATTTAAATAGGGGGGAGGAAATGTTACGGGAATAAAACACAGATACAGTTTACAAAGGAGTGAGGGGAAAGTTACGGGAATAAAAAGGAAATATTACGGGAATAAAACACAGACACAATTTAAACAGGGGGAGGAAATGTTCCGGAATAAAACACAGATACAGTTTACAAAGGAGTGAGTGCAACGTTAGGGAAATAAAACAGAAATATTACGGGAATAAAACAGAGATACAATTTACAAAGGAGTGAGGGTAAAGTTACGGGAATAAAACGGAATTATTACGGGAATAAAACACAGACACAATTTAAATAGGGGGAGCAACTGTTACGGGAATAAAACACAGATACAGTTTACAAAGGAGTGAGGGGAAAGTTACGGGAATAGAAAATACCCAAAATTTATAAAGGAGCGAGTACAATATTATGTGAATAAAACACAGATACTATTTATTAAAACGTGAGGGAAATATTACGGGAATAAAACTCAGACACAATTTAAATAGGGGGGTGGAAATGTTATGGGAATAAAACACAGATACAGTTAACAAAGGAGTGATGGGAAAGTTACGGGAATAAAAAGGAAATATTACGGGAATAAAACACAGACACAATTTAAACAGGGGGATGAAATGTGGCGGAATAAAACACAGATACAGTTTACAAAGGAGTGAGGGGAAAGTTACGGGAATAAAAAGGAAATATTACGGGAATAAAACACAGTCACAATTTAAATAGGGGAGGAAATGTTACGGGAATAAAACACAGATACAGTTTACAAATGAGTTAGGGTAAAGTTACGGGAATAAAACGGAATTATTACGGGAATAAAACACAGACACAATTTAAATAGGGGGAGCAACTGTTACGGGGATA
Organism: Narcine bancroftii; assembly: GCF_036971445.1. Taxonomy (NCBI): domain Eukaryota; kingdom Metazoa; phylum Chordata; class Chondrichthyes; order Torpediniformes; family Narcinidae; genus Narcine; species Narcine bancroftii. Next base: position 831,489 of record NW_027211800.1, on the reverse strand, counting down.
AAACACAGATACAGTTTACAAAGGAGTGAGGGGAAAATTACGGGAATAGAAAATACCCAAAATTTATAAAGGAGCGAGTAGAACATTATCTGAATAAAACACAGATACTATTTATTAAAACGTGAGGGAAATATTACGGGAATAAAACTCAGACACAATTTAAATTGGGGGGTGGAAATGTTATGGGAATAAACCACAGATACAGTTTACAAAGCAGTGATGGGAAAGTTACGGGAATAAAAAGGAAATATTACGGGAATAAAACACAGACACAATTTAAACAGGGCGGATCAAATGTTGCGGAATAAAACACAGATACAGTTTAAAAGGAGTGAGGGGAAATTTACGGGAATAAAAAGGATATATTACGGGAATAAAACACAGACACAATTTATAAAGGGGGGAGGAAATGTTACGAGAATAAAACACTGATACAGTTAACAAAGGGGTGAGGGGTAAGTTACGGGAATAAAAAGGAAATATTACGGGAATAAAACACAGACACAATTTATAAAGGGGGGAGGAAATGTTACGGGGATAAAACACAGATACAGTTTACAAAGGAATGTGGGGAAAGTTACAGGAATAAAAATTACCCAAAATTTATAAAGGCTTGAGGGAAATATTACCGGAATAAACCACAGACACAATATATAAAGGAAAATGGAAAAGTTACGCGAATAAAACACACATACAATTTATAAAAAGCAAGGATAACTTTGGAGGAATAAAACGCAGACACAATTTAAAAAGGGTGGAGGAAATGTTACGGACATAAAACACAGATACAGTTTACAAAGGAGTGAGGGGAAAGTTACGGGAATAAAAAGGAAATATTACGGGAATAAAACACAGACACAATTTATAAAGTGGGGAGGAAATGTAACGGGAATAAAACACAATACATTTTTCAAAGGAGTGTGGAGAAAGTTAGGGGAATAAAAAGGAAATATTACGGGAATAAAACACAGACACAATTTAAACAGGGGGGTGGAAATGTTACGGGAATAAAACAGATACAGTTTACAAAGGAGTGAGGGGAATGTTACGGGAATAGAAAATACCCAAAATTTATAAAGGAGCATGTAGAACATTATCTGAATAAAACACAGATACTATTTATTAAAACGTGAGGGAATTATTACGGGAATAAAAGTCAGACACAATTTAAATAGGGGGGAGGAAATGTTACGAGAATAAAACACTGATACAGTTTACAAAGGAGTGAGGGGTTTGTTACTGGAATAAAAAGGAAATATTACGGGAATAAAACACAGACACAATTTAAATAGGGGGAGGAAATGTTACGTGAATAAAACACAGATACAGTTTACAAAGGAGTGCGGGGAAAGTTACGGGAATAGAAAGGAAATATTACAGTAATAAAACACAAACACAATTTAAATAGTGGGGAGGAAATGTTACGGACATAAAGCACAGATACAGTTTACAAAGTAGTGAGGGGAAAGTTAGGGGAATAAAACGGAAATATTACGGGAATAAAACACAGACACAATTTAAATAGGGGGAGGAAATGTTACCGGAATAAAACACAGATACAGTTTACAAAGGAGTGAGGAGAAAGTTAGGGGACTAAAATGGAAATCTTTGGCTTGGCTTCGCCGACGAAGATTTATGGAGGGGGTAAAAAGTCCACGTCAGCTGCAGGCTCGTTTGTGGCTCACAAGTCCGATGCGGGACAGGCAGACACGATTGCAGCGGTTGCAAGGGAAAATTGGTTGGTTGGGGTTGGGTGTTGGGTTTTTCCTCCTTTGCCCTTTGTCAGTGAGGTGGGCTCTGCGGTCTTCTTCAAAGGAGGTTGCTGCCCGCCAAACTGTGAGGCGCCAAGATGCACGGTTTGAGGCGTTATCAGCCCACTGGAGGTGGTCAATGTGGCAGGCACGAAGAGATTTCTTTAGGCAGTCCTTGTACCTTTTTTTTGGTGCACCTCTGTCACGGTGGCCAGTGGAGAACTCGCCATACAACACGATCTTGGGAAGGCGATGGTCCTCCATTCTGGAGACGTGACCCATCCAGCCCAGCTGGATCTTCAGCAGCGTGGACTCGATGCTGTCGACCTCTGCAATCTCGAGTACTTCGACGTTAGTGGTGGAAGTGCTCCAATGGATGTTGAAGATGGAGCGGAGACAACGCTGGTGGAAGCGTTCTAGGAGCCGTAGGTGGTGCCGGTAGAGGACCCATGATTCGGAGCCGAACAGGAGTGGGGGTATGACAACGGCTCTGTATACGCTTATCTTTGTGAGGTTTTTCAGTTTGTTGTTTTTCCAGACTCTTTTGTGTAGTCTTCCAAAATGGAAAGATAACGGGAATAAAACACAAACACAATTTAAATATGGGGGAGGAAATGTTCTGGGAATAAAACACAGATACAGTTTACAAAGGAGTGAGGAGAAAGTTACCGGGAATAGAAAATACCCAATATTTATAAAGGAGCGAGTAGAATATTATCTGAATAAAACACAGATACTATTTATTAAAACGTGAGGGAAATATTACGGGAATAAAACTCAGACACAATTTGAATGGGGGGAGGAAATTTTACGGGAATAAAACACAGATACAGTTTACAAAGGAGTGAGGGGAAAGTTACGGGAATAAAAAGGAAATATTACGGGAATAAAACACAAACACAATTTAAATAGAGGGGAGGAAATGTTACGGGAATAAAACACAGATACAGTTTACAAACGAGTGAGGGGAAAGTTAGGGGAATAAAACGGAAATATTACGGGAATAAAACACAGACACAATTTAAATAGGGGGAGGAAATGTTACGGGAATAAAGCACAGATATAGTTAACAAAGGAGTGAGGAGAAAGTTAGGGAAATAAAAAGGAAATATAACGGGAATAAAACACAAACACAATTTAAATAGGGGGGAGGAAATGTTACGGGAATAAAACACAGATACAGTTTACAAAGGAGTGAGGGGAAAGTTACGGGAATAGAAAATACCCAAAATTTATAAAGGAGCGAGTAGATCATTCTCTGAATAAAATACAGATACTATTTATTAAAACGTGAGGGAAATATTACGGAAATAAAACTCAGACACAATTTAAATAGGGGATAGGAAATGTTACCTAAATAAAACACAGATACAGTTTACAAAGGAGTGAGGAGAATCTAACGGGAATAAAAAGGAAATATTACGGGAATAAAACACAGACACAATTTAAACAGGGGGAGGAAATGTTCCGGAATAAAACACAGATACAGTTTAAACAGGGGGAGGAAATGTTCCGGAATAAAACACAGATACAATTTACAAAGGAGTGAGGGTAAAGTTACGGGAATAAAACGGAATTATTACTGGAATAAAACACAGACACAATTTAAATAGGGGGAGCAACTGTTACGGGAATAAAACACAGATACAGTTTACAAAGGAGTGAGGGGAAAGTTACGGGAATAGAAAATACCCAAAATTTATAAAGGAGCGAGTAGAATATTATGTGAATAAAACACAGATACTATTTATTAAAACGTGAGGGAAATATTACGGGAATAAAACTCAGACACAATTTAAATAGGGGGGTGGAAATGTTATGGGAATAAAACACAGATTCAGTTAACAAAGGAGTGATGGGAAAGTTACGGGAATAAAAAGGAAATATTACGGGAATAAAACACAGACACAATTTAAACAGGGGGGATGAAATGTTGCGGAATAAAACACAGATACAGTTTACAAAGGAGTGAGGGGAAAGTTACGGGAATAAAAAGGAAATATTACGGGAATAAAACACAGTCACAATTTAAATAGGGGAGGAAATGTTACGGGAATAAAACACAGATACAGTTTACAAATGAGTTAGGGTAAAGTTACGGGAATAAAACGGAATTATTACGGGAATAAAACACAGACACAATTTAAATAGGGGGAGCAACTGTTACGGGGATAAAACACAGATACAGTTTACAAAGGAGTGAGGGGAAAATTACGGGAATAGAAAATACCCAAAATTTATAAAGGAGCGAGTAGAACATTATCTGAATAAAACACAGATACTATTTATTAAAACGTGAGGGAAATATTACGGGAATAAAACTCAGACACAATTTAAATAGGGGGGTGGAAATGTTATGGGAATAAACCACAGATACAGTTTACAAAGGAGTGATGGGAAAGTTACGGGAATAAAAAGGAAATATTACGGGAATAAATCACATACACAATTTAAACAGGGCGGATGAAATGTTGCGGAATAAAACACAGATACAGTTTAAAAGGAGTGAGGGGAAAGTTACGGGAATAAAAAGGATATATTACGGGAATAAAACACAGACACAATTTATAAAGGGGGGAGGAAATGTTACGAGAATAAAACACTGATACAGTTAACAAAGGAGTGAGGGGTAAGTTACGGGAATAAAAAGGAAATATTACGGGAATAAAACACAGACACAATTTATAAAGGGGGGAGGAAATGTTACGGGGATAAAACACAGATACAGTTTACAAAGGAATGAGGGGAAAGTTACAGGAATAAAAATTACCCAAAATTTATAAAGGCTTGAGGGAAATATTACCGGAATAAACCACAGACACAATTTATAAAGGAAAATGGAAAGGTTACGCGAATAAAACACACATACAATTTATAAAAAGCAAGGATAACTTTGGAGGAATAAAACGCAGACACAATTTAAAAAGGGTGGAGGAAATGTTACGGACATAAAACACAGATACAGTTTACAAAGGAGTGAGGGGAAAGTTACGGGAATAAAAAGGAAATATTACGGGAATAAAACACAGACACAATTTATAAAGTGGGGAGGAAATGTTATGGAAATAAAACACAGATGCAGTTTACAAAGGAGTGAGGGGAAAGTTACGGGAATAAAAAGGAAATTACGGGAATAAAACACAGACATAATTTAAATAGGGGGAGGAAATGTAACGGGAATAAAACACATATACATTTTTCAAAGGAGTGTGGAGAAAGTTAGGGGAATAAAAAGGAAATATTACGGGAATAAAACACAGACACAATTTAAACAGGGGGGTGGAAATGTTACGGGAATAAAACAGATACAGTTTACAAAGGAGTGAGGGGAATGTTACGGGAATAGAAAATACCCAAAATTTATAAAGGAGCATGTAGAACATTATCTGAATAAAACACAGATACTATTTATTAAAACGTTAGGGAAATATTACGGGAATAAAAGTCAGACACAATTTAATTAGGGGGGAGGAAATGTTACGAGAATAAAACACTGATACAGTTTACAAAGGAGTGAGGGGTATGTTACAGGAATAAAAAGGAAATATTACGGGAATAAAACACAGACACAATTTAAATAGGGGGAGGAAATGTTACGGGAATAAAACACAGATACAGTTTACAAAGGAGTGCGGGGAATGTTACGGGAATAGAAAGGAAATATTACGGGAATAAAACACAAACACAATTTAAATAGTGGGGAGGAAATGTTACGGACATAAAGCACAGATACAGTTTACAAAGGAGTGAGGGGAAAGTTAGGGGAATAAAACGGAAATATTACGGGAATAAAACACAGACACAATTTAAATAGGGGGAGGAAATGTTACGGGAATAAAACAGAGATACAGTTTACAAGGGAGTGAGGGGAAAGTTACGGGAAAAAAAAAGGAAATCTTCTTTGGCTTGGCTTCGCGGACGAAGATTTATGGAGGGGGTAAAAGTCCACTTCAGCTGCAGGCTCGTTTGTGGCTCACAAGTCCGATGCGGGACAGGCAGACACGATTGCAGCGGTTGCAAGGGAAAATTGGTTGGTTGGGGTTGGGTGTTGGGTTTTTCCTCCTTTGCCTTTTGTCAGTGAGGTGGGCTCTGCGGTCTTCTTCAAAGGAGGTTGCTGCCCGCCAAACTGTGAGGCGCCAAGATGCACGGTTTGAGGCGTTATCAGCCCACTGGCGGTGGTCAATGTGGCAGGCACCAAGAGATTTCATTAGGCAGTCCTTGTACCTTTTTTTTGGTGCACCTCTGTCACGGTGGCCAGTGGAGAGCTCGCCATACAACACGATCTTGGGAAGGCGATGTTCCTCCATTCTGGAGACGTGACCCATCCAGCGCAGCTGGATCTTCAGCAGCGTGGACTCGATGCTGTCGACCTCTGCAATCTCGAGTACTTCGACGTTAGGGGTGTAAGCGCTCCAATTGATGTTGAGGATGGAGCGGAGACAACGCTGGTGGAAGCGTTCTAGGAGCCGTAGGTGGTGCCGGTAGAGGACCCATGATTCGGAGCCGAACAGGAGTGTGGGTATGACAACGGTTCTGTATACGCTTATCTTTGTGAGGTTTTTCAGTTGGTTGTTTTTCCAGACTCTTTTGTGTAGTCTTCCAAAATGGAAAGATAACGGGAATAAAACACAAACACAATTTAAATATGGGGGAGGAAATGTTCTGGGAATAAAACACAGATACAGTTTACAAAGGAGTGAGGAGAAAGTTACCGGGAATAGAATATACCCAATATTTATAAAGGAGCGAGTAGAATATTATCTGAATGAAACACAGATACTATTTATTAAAACGTGAGGGAAATATTACAGGAATAAAACTCAGACACAATTTGAATGGGGGGAGGAAATGTTATGGGAATAAAACACAGATTCAGTTAACAAAGGAGTGATGGGAAAGTTACGGGAATAAAAAGGAAATATTACGGGAATAAAACACAGACACAATTTAAACAGGGGGGATGAAATGTTGCGGAATAAAACACAGATACAGTTTACAAAGGAGTGAGGGGAAAGTTACGGGAATAAAAAGGAAATATTACGGGAATAAAACACAGTCACAATTTAAATAGGGGAGGAAATGTTACGGGAATAAAACACAGATACAGTTTACAAATGAGTTAGGGTAAAGTTACGGGAATAAAACGGAATTATTACGGGAATAAAACACAGACACAATTTAAATAGGGGGAGCAACTGTTACGGGGATAAAACACAGATACAGTTTACAAAGGAGTGAGGGGAAAATTACGGGAATAGAAAATACCCAAAATTTATAAAGGAGCGAGTAGAACATTATCTGAATAAAACACAGATACTATTTATTAAAACGTGAGGGAAATATTACGGGAATAAAACTCAGACACAATTTAAATAGGGGGGTGGAAATGTTATGGGAATAAACCACAGATACAGTTTACAAAGGAGTGATGGGAAAGTTACGGGAATAAAAAGGAAATATTACGGGAATAAATCACAGACACAATTTAAACAGGGCGGATGAAATGTTGCGGAATAAAACACAGATACAGTTTAAAAGGAGTGAGGGGAAAGTTACGGGAATAAAAAGGATATATTACGGGAATAAAACACAGACACAATTTATAAAGGGGGGAGGAAATGTTACGAGAATAAAACACTGATACAGTTAACAAAGGAGTGAGGGGTAAGTTACGGGAATAAAAAGGAAATATTACGGGAATAAAACACAGACACAATTTATAAAGGGGGGAGGAAATGTTACGGGGATAAAACACAGATACAGTTTACAAAGGAATGAGGGGAAAGTTACAGGAATAAAAATTACCCAAAATTTATAAAGGCTTGAGGGAAATATTACCGGAATAAACCACAGACACAATTTATAAAGGAAAATGGAAAGGTTACGCGAATAAAACACACATACAATTTATAAAAAGCAAGGATAACTTTGGAGGAATAAAACGCAGACACAATTTAAAAAGGGTGGAGGAAATGTTACGGACATAAAACACAGATACAGTTTACAAAGGAGTGAGGGGAAAGTTACGGGAATAAAAAGGAAATATTACGGGAATAAAACACAGACACAATTTATAAAGTGGGGAGGAAATGTTATGGAAATAAAACACAGATGCAGTTTACAAAGGAGTGAGGGGAAAGTTACGGGAATAAAAAGGAAATTACGGGAATAAAACACAGACATAATTTAAATAGGGGGAGGAAATGTAACGGGAATAAAACACAGATACATTTTTCAAAGGAGTGTGGAGAAAGTTAGGGGAATAAAAAGGAAATATTACGGGAATAAAACACAGACACAATTTAAACAGGGGGGTGGAAATGTTACGGGAATAAAACAGATACAGTTTACAAAGGAGTGAGGGGAATGTTACGGGAATAGAAAATACCCAAAATTTATAAAGGAGCATGTAGAACATTACCTGAATAAAACACAGATACTATTTATTAAAACGTTAGGGAAATATTACGGGAATAAAAGTCAGACACAATTTAATTAGGGGGGAGGAAATGTTACGAGAATAAAACACTGATACAGTTTACAAAGGAGTGAGGGGTATGTTACAGGAATAAAAAGGAAATATTACGGGAATAAAACACAGACACAATTTAAATAGGGGGAGGAAATGTTACGGGAATAAAACACAGATACAGTTTACAAAGGAGTGCGGGGAATGTTACGGGAATAGAAAGGAAATATTACGGGAATAAAACACAAACACAATTTAAATAGTGGGGAGGAAATGTTACGGACATAAAGCACAGATACAGTTTACAAAGGAGTGAGGGGAAAGTTAGGGGAATAAAACGGAAATATTACGGGAATAAAACACAGACACAATTTAAATAGGGGGAGGAAATGTTACGGGAATAAAACAGAGATACAGTTTACAAGGGAGTGAGGGGAAAGTTACGGGAAAAAAAAAGGAAATCTTCTTTGGCTTGGCTTCGCGGACGAAGATTTATGGAGGGGGTAAAAGTCCACTTCAGCTGCAGGCTCGTTTGTGGCTCACAAGTCCGATGCGGGACAGGCAGACACGATTGCAGCGGTTGCAAGGGAAAATTGGTTGGTTGGGGTTGGGTGTTGGGTTTTTCCTCCTTTGCCTTTTGTCAGTGAGGTGGGCTCTGCGGTCTTCTTCAAAGGAGGTTGCTGCCCGCCAAACTGTGAGGCGCCAAGATGCACGGTTTGAGGCGTTATCAGCCCACTGGCGGTGGTCAATGTGGCAGGCACCAAGAGATTTCTTTAGGCAGTCCTTGTACCTTTTTTTTGGTGCACCTCTGTCACGGTGGCCAGTGGAGAGCTCGCCATACAACACGATCTTGGGAAGGCGATGTTCCTCCATTCTGGAGACGTGACCCATCCAGCGCAGCTGGATCTTCAGCAGCGTGGACTCGATGCTGTCGACCTCTGCAATCTCGAGTACTTCGACGTTAGGGGTGTAAGCGCTCCAATTGATGTTGAGGATGGAGCAGAGACAACGCTGGTGGAAGCGTTCTAGGAGCCGTAGGTGGTGCCGGTAGAGGACCCATGATTCGGAGCCGAACAGGAGTGTGGGTATGACAACGGTTCTGTATACGCTTATCTTTGTGAGGTTTTTCAGTTGGTTGTTTTTCCAGACTCTTTTGTGTAGTCTTCCAAAATGGAAAGATAACGGGAATAAAACACAAACACAATTTAAATATGGGGGAGGAAATGTTCTGGGAATAAAACACAGATACAGTTTACAAAGGAGTGAGGAGAAAGTTACCGGGAATAGAAAATACCCAATATTTATAAAGGAGCGAGTAGAATATTATCTGAATGAAACACAGATACTATTTATTAAAACGTGAGGGAAATATTACAGGAATAAAACTCAGACACAATTTGAATGGGGGGAGGAAATTTTACGGGAATAAAACACAGATACAGTTTACAAAGGAGTGAGGGGAAAGTTACGGGAATAAAAAGGAAATATTACGGGTATAAAACACAGACACAATTTAAATAGGGGGAGGAAATGTTACGGGAATAAAGCACAGATACAGTTAACAAAGGAGTGAGGAGAAAGTTAGGGAAATAAAAAGGAAATATAACGGGAATAAAACACAAACACAATTTAAATAGGGGGGAGGAAATGTTACGGGAATAAAACACAGATACAGTTTACAAAGGAGTGTGGAGAAAGTTAGGGTAATAAAAAGGAAATAAAACACAGACACAATTTAAACAGGGGGGTGGAAATATTACGGGAATAAAACAGATACAGTTTACAAAGGAGTGAGGGGAAAGTTACGGCAATAAAAAGGAAACATTACGGGAATAAAACACAAACACAATTTAAATAGGGGGAGGAAATGTTACGGGAATAAAACACAGATACAGTTTACAAAGGAGTGAGGAGAAAGTTAGGGGACTAAAATGGAAATATGACGGGAATAAAACACAGACACAATTTAAATAGGGGGAGCAACTGTTACGGGAATAAAACACAGATACAGTTTACAAAGGAGTGAGGGGAAAGTTACGGGAATAGAAAATACCCAAAATTTATAAAGGAGCGAGTAGAACATTATCTGAATAAAACACAGCTACTATTTATTAAAACGTGAGGGAAATATTACGGAAATAAAATTCAGACACAATTTAAATAGGGGATAGGAAATGTTACCTAAATAAAACACAGATACAGTTTACAAAGGAGTGAGGAGAACCTAACGGGAATAAAAAGGAAATATTACGGGAATAAAACTCAGACACAATTTGAATGGGGGGAGGAAATTTTACGGGAAAAAAACACAGATACAGTTTACAAAGGAGTGAGGGGAAAGTTACGGGAATAAAAAGGAAATATTACGGGAATAAAACACAAACACAATTTAAATAGGGGGGAGGAAATGTTACGGGAATAAAACACAGATACAGTTTACAAAGGAGTGAGGGGAAAGTTACGAGAATAGAAAATACCCAAAATTTATAAAGGAGCGAGTAGAATATTATCTGAATAAAACACAGATACTATTTATTAAAACGTGAGGGAAATATTACGGGAATAAAACTCAGACAAAATTTAAATAGGGGGGAGGAAATGTTACGGGAATAAAACACAGATACAGTTTACAAAGGAGTGAGGGGAAAGTTACGGGAATAAAAAGGAAATATTACGGGAATAAAACACAGACACAATTTAAATAAGGGGGAGGAAATGTTACGGGAATAAAACACAGATACAGTTTACAAAGGAGTGAGGGGAAAGTTAGGGGAATAAAACGGAAATATTACGGGAATAAAACACAGTCACAATTTAAATAGGGGAGGAAATGTTACGGGAATAAAACACAGATACAATTTACAAAGGAGTGAGGGCAAAGTTACGGGAATAAAACGGAATTATTACGGGAAAAAACACAGAAACAATTTAAATAGGGGGAGCAACTGTTACGGGAATAAAACACAGATACAGTTTACAAAGGAGTGAGGGGAAAGTTACGGGAATAGAAAATACCCAAAATTTATAAAGGAGCGAGTAGAACATTATCTGAATGAAAAACAGATACTATTTATTAAAACGTGAGGGAAATATTACGTGAATAAAACTCAGACACAATTTAAATAGGGGGGTGGAAATGTTATGGGAATAAAACACAGATAGAGTTTACAAAGGAGTGATGGGAAAGTTACGGGAATAAAAAGGAAATATTACGGGAATAAAACACAGACACAATTTAAACATGGGGGATGAAATGTTGCGGAATAAAACACAGATACAGTTTAAAAAGGAGTGAGGGGAAAGTTACGGGAATAAAAAGGAAATATTACGGGATTAAAACACAGTCACAATTTAAATAGGGGGAGGAAATGTTACGGAAATAAAACACAGATACAGTTTACAAAGGAGTGTGGAGAATGTTAGGGGAATAAAAAGGATATATTACGGGAATAAAACACAGATACTATTTATTAAAACGTGAGGGATATATTACGGGAATAAAAGTCAGACACAATTTAAATAGGGGGGAGGAAATGTTACGAGAATAAAACACTGATACAGTTTACAAAGGAGTGAGGGGAAAATTACGGGAAAAAAAGGAAATATTACGGGAATAAAACACAGACACAATTTAAATAGGGCGGAGGAAATGTTACGGACATAAAACACAGATACAGTTTACAAAGGAGTGAGGGGAAAGTTACGGGAATAAAAAGGAAATATTACGGGAATAAAACACAGACACAATTTATAAAGTGGGGAGGAAATGTTATGGGAATAAAACACAGATGCAGTTTACAAAGGAGTGAGGGGAAAGTTACGGCAATAAAAAGGAAATATTACGGGAATAAAACACAGACATAATTTAAATAGGGGGAGGAAATGTAACGGGAATAAAACACAGATACATTTTTCAAAGGAGTGTGGAGAAAGTTAGGGGAATAAAAAGGAAATATTACGGGAATAAAACACAGACACAATTTAAACAGGGGGGTGGAAATGTTACTGGAATAAAACAAATACAGTTTACAAAGGAGTGAGGGGAATGTTACGGGAATAGAAAACACCCAAAATTTATAAAGGAGCGTGTAGAACATTATCGGAATAAAACACAGATACTATTTTAAAACGTGAGGGAAATATTACGGGAATAAAACTCAGACACAATTTAAATAGGGGGAGGAAATGTTACGGGAATAAAACACAGATACAGTTTACAAAGGAGTGAGGGGAAAGTTACGGGAATAAAAAGGTAATATTACGGGAATAAAACACAGGCACAATTTAAATAGGGGTGAGGAAATGTTACGGGAATAAAACACAGATACAGTTTACAAAGGAGTGAGGGGAAAGTTAGGGGTATAAAACGGAAATATTACGGGAATAAATCACAGACACAATTTAAATGGGGGAGGAAACGTTACGGGAATAAAACACAGATACAGTTTACAATGGAGTGAGGAGAAAGTTAGGGGACTAAAATGGAAATATAACGGAAATAAAACACAAACACAATTTAAATAGGGGGGAGGAAATGTTACGGGAATAAAACACAGATACAGTTTACAAAGGAGTGAGGAGAATGTTACCGGGTTTAGAAAATACCCAAAATTTATAAAGGAGCGAGTAGAACATTATCTGAATAAAACACAGATAATATTTATTAAAACGTGAGGGAAATATTACGGGAATAAAACTCAGACACAATTTGAATGGGGGGAGGAAATTTTACGGGAAAAAAACACAGATACAGTTTAGAAAGAAGTGAGGGGAAAGTTACGGTAATAAAAAGGAAATATTACGGGAATAAAACACAAACACAATTTTAATAGGGGGGGAGGAAATGTTACGGGAATAAAACACAGATACAGTTTACAAAGGAGTGAGGGGAAAGTTACGGGAATAAAAATTACCCAAAATTTATAAAGGCTTGAGGGAAATATTACCGGAATAAACCACAGACACAATTTATAAAGGAAAATGGAAAAGTTACGCGAATAAAACACACATACAATTTATAAAAAGCAAGGATAACTTTGGAGGAATAAAACGCAGACACAATTTAAAAAGGGTGGAGGAAATGTTACGGACATAAAACACAGATACAGTTTACAAAGGAATGAGGGGAAAGTTACACGAATAAAAATTACCCAAAATTTATAAAGGCTTGAGGGAAATATTACCGGAATAAACCACAGACACAATTTATAAAGGAAAATGGAAAGGTTACGCGAATAAAACACACATACAATTTATAAAAAGCAAGGATAACTTTGGAGGAATAAAACGCAGACACAATTTAAAAAGGGTGGAGGAAATGTTACGGACATAAAACACAGATACAGTTTACAAAGGAGTGAGGGGAAAGTTACGGGAATAAAAAGGAAATATTACGGGAATAAAACACAGACACAATTTATAAAGTGGGGAGGAAATGCTATGGAAATAAAACACAGATGCAGTTTACAAAGGAGTGAGGGGAAAGTTACGGGAATAAAAAGGAAATTACGGGAATAAAACACAGACATAATTTAAATAGGGGGAGGAAATGTAACGGGAATAAAACACAGATACATTTTTCAAAGGAGTGTGGAGAAAGTTAGGGGAATAAAAAGGAAATATTACGGGAATAAAACACAGACACAATTTAAACAGGGGGGTGGAAATGTTACGGGAATAAAACAGATACAGTTTACAAAGGAGTGAGGGGAATGTTACGGGAATAGAGAATAGCCAAAATTTATAAAGGAGCATGTAGAACATTATCTGAATAAAACACAGATACTATTTATTAAAACGTTAGGGAAATATTACGGGAATAAAAGTCAGACACAATTTAAATAGGGGGGAGGAAATGTTACGAGAATAAAACACTGATACAGTTTACAAAGGAGTGAGGGGTATGTTACAGGAATAAAAAGGAAATATTACGGGAATAAACCACAGACACAATTTAAATAGGGGGAGGAAATGTTACGGGAATAAAACACAGATACAGTTTACAAAGGAGTGCGGGGAAAGTTACGGGAATAGAAAGGAAATATTACGGGAATAAAACACAAACACAATTTAAATAGGGGGAGGAAATGTTACGGGAATAAAACAGAGATACAGTTTACAAGGGAGTGAGGGGAAAGTTACGGGAAAAAAAAGGAAATCTTCTTTGGCTTGGCTTCGCGGACGAAGATTTATGGAGGGGGTAAAAGTCCACTTCAGCTGCAGGCTCGTTTGTGGCTCACAAGTCCGATGCGGGACAGGCAGACACGATTGCAGCGGTTGCAAGGGAAAATTGGTTGGTTGGGGTTGGGTGTTGGGTTTTTCCTCCTTTGCTTTTGTCAGTGAGGTGGGCTCTGCGGTTTTCTTCAAAGGAGGTTGCTGCCCGCCAAACTGTGAGGCGCCAAGATGCACGGTTTGAGGCGTTATCAGCCCACTGGCGGTGGTCAATGTGGCAGGCACCAAGAGATTTCTTTAGGCAGTCCTTGTACCTTTTTTTTGGTGCACCTCTGTCACGGTGGCCAGTGGAGAGCTCGCCATACAACACGATCTTGGGAAGGCGATGGTCCTCCATTCTGGAGACGTGACCCATCCAGCGCAGCTGGATCTTCAGCAGCGTGGACTCGATGCTGTCGACCTCTGCAATCTCGAGTACTTCGACGTTAGGGGTGTAAGCGCTCCAATGGATGTTGAGGATGGAGCGGAGACAACGCTGGTGGAAGCGTTCTAGGAGCCGTAGGTGGTGCCGGTAGAGGACCCATGATTCGGAGCCGAACAGGAGTGTGTGTATGACAACGGTTCTGTATACGCTTATCTTTGTGAGGTTTTTCAATTGGTTGTTTTTCCAGACTCTTTTGTGTAGTCTTCCAAAATGGAAAGATAACGGGAATAAAACACAAACACAATTTAAATATGGGGGAGGAAATGTTCTGGGAATAAAACACAGATACAGTTTACAAAGGAGTGAGGAGAAAGTTACCGGGAATAGAAAATACCCAATATTTATAAAGGAGCGAGTAGAATATTATCTGAATGAAACACAGATACTATTTATTAAAACGTGAGGGAAATATTACGGGAATAAAACTCAGACACAATTTGAATGGGGGGAGGAAATTTTACGGGAATAAAACACAGATACAGTTTACAAAGGAGTGAGGGGAAAGTTACGGGAATAAAAAGGAAATATTACGGGAATAAAACACAGACACAATTTAAATAGGGGGAGTAAATGTTACGGGAATAAAGCACAGATACAGTTAACAAAGGAATGAGGAGAAAGTTAGGGAAATAAAAAGGAAATATAACGGGAATAAAACACAAACACAATTTAAATAGGGGGGAGGAAATGTTACGGGAATAAAACACAGATACAGTTTACAAAGGAGTGTGGAGAAAGTTAGGGTAATAAAAAGGAAATAAAACACAGACACAATTTAAACAGGGGGGTGGAAATATTACGGGAATAAAACAGATACAGTTTACAAAGGAGTGAGGGGAAAGTTACGGGACTAAAAAGGAAATATTACGGGAATAACACACAGACACAATTTAAATAAGGGTGAGGAAATGTTACGGGAATAAAACACAGACAGAGTTTACAAAGGAGTGATGGGAAAGTTACGGGAATAAAAAGGAAATATTACGGGAATAAAACACAGACACAATTTAAACATGGGGGATGAAATGTTGCGGAATAAAACACAGATACACTTTACAAAGGAGTGAGGGGAAAGTTACGGGAATAAAAAGGAAATATTACGGGAATAAAACACAGTCACAATTTAAATAGGGGGAGGAAATGTTACGGAAATAAAACACAGATACAGTTTACAAAGGAGTGTGGAGAATGTTAGGGGAATAAAAAGGAAATATTACGGGAATAAAAAACAGATACTATTTATTAAAACGTGAGGGATATATTACGGGAATAAAAGTCAGACACAATTTAAATAGGGGGGAGGAAATGTTACGAGAATAAAACACTGATACAGTTTACAAAGGAGTGAGGGGAAAATTACGGGAAAAAAAGGAAATATTACGGGAATAAATCACAGACACAATTTAAATAGGGCGGAGGAAATGTTACTTACATAAAACACAGATACAGTTTACAAAGGAGTGAGGGGAAAGTTACGGGAATAAAAAGGAAATATTACGGGAATAAAACACAAACACAATTTTAATAGGGGGGGAGGAAATGTTACGGGAATAAAACACAGATACAATTTAAATAGGGGGGAGGAAATGTTACGGGAATAAAACACAGATACAGTTTACAAAGGAGTGAGGGGAAAGTTACGGGAATAAAAAGGTAATATTACTGGAATAAAACACAGGCACAATTTAAATAGGGGGGAGGAAATGTTACGGGAATAAAACACAGATACAGTTTACAAAGGAGTGAGGGGAAAGTTAGGGGTATAAAACGGAAATATTACGGGAATAAATCACAGACACAATTTAAATAGGGGGAGGAAATGTTACGGGAATAAAACACAGATACAGTTTACAATGGAGTGAGGGGAAAGTTACGGCAATAAAAAGGAAATATTACGGGAATAAAACACAGACATAATTTAAATAGGGGGAGGAAATGTAACGGGAATAAAACACAGATACATTTTTCAAAGGAGTGTGGAGAAAGTTACGGGAATAAAAATTACCCAAAATTTATAAAGGCTTGAGGGAAATATTACCGGAATAAACCACAGACACAATTTATAAAGGAAAATGGAATAGTTACGCGAATAAAACACACATACAATTTATAAAAAGCAAGGATAACTTTGGAGGAATAAAACGCAGACACAATTTAAAAAGGGTGGAGGAAATGTTACGGACATAAAACACAGATACAGTTTACAAAGGAGTGAGGGGAAAGTTACGGGAATAAAAAGGAAATATTACGGGAATAAAACACAGACACAATTTATAAAGTGGGGAGGAAATGTTACGGGAATAAAACACAGATACAGTTTACAAAGGAGTGCGGGGAAAGTTACGGGAATAGAAAGGAAATATTACGGGAATAAAACACAAACACAATTTAAATAGGGGAGGAAATGTTACGGGAATAAAACAGAGATACAGTTTACAAGGGAGTGAGGGGAAAGTTACGGGAAAAAAAAGGAAATCTTCTTTGGCTTGGCTTCGCGGACGAAGATTTATGGAGGGGGTAAAAGTCCACTTCAGCTGCAGGCTCGTTTGTGGCTCACAAGTCCGATGCGGGACAGGCAGACACGATTGCAGCGGTTGCAAGGGAAAATTGGTTGGTTGGGGTTGGGTGTTGGGTTTTTCCTCCTTTGCTTTTGTCAGTGAGGTGGGCTCTGCGGTTTTCTTCAAAGGAGGTTGCTGCCCGCCAAACTGTGAGGCGCCAAGATGCACGGTTTGAGGCGTTATCAGCCCACTGGCGGTGGTCAATGTGGCAGGCACCAAGAGATTTCTTTAGGCAGTCCTTGTACCTTTTTTTTGGTGCACCTCTGTCACGGTGGCCAGTGGAGAGCTCGCCATACAACACGATCTTGGGAAGGCGATGGTCCTCCATTCTGGAGACGTGACCCATCCAGCGCAGCTGGATCTTCAGCAGCGTGGACTCGATGCTGTCGACCTCTGCAATCTCGAGTACTTCGACGTTAGGGGTGTAAGCGCTCCAATGGATGTTGAGGATGGAGCGGAGACAACGCTGGTGGAAGCGTTCTAGGAGCCGTAGGTGGTGCCGGTAGAGGACCCATGATTCGGAGCCGAACAGGAGTGTGGGTATGACAACGGTTCTGTACACGCTTATCTTTGTGAGGTTTTTCAATTGGTTGTTTTTCCAGACTCTTTTGTGTAGTCTTCCAAAATGGAAAGATAACGGGAATAAAACACAAACACAATTTAAATATGGGGGAGGAAATGTTCTGGGAATAAAACACAGATACAGTTTACAAAGGAGTGAGGAGAAAGTTACCGGGAATAGAAAATACCCAATATTTATAAAGGAGCGAGTAGAATATTATCTGAATGAAACACAGATACTATTTATTAAAACGTGAGGGAAATATTACGGGAATAAAACTCAGACACAATTTGAATGGGGGGAGGAAATTTTACGGGAATAAAACACAGATACAGTTTACAAAGGAGTGAGGGGAAAGTTACGGGAATAAAAAGGAAATATTACGGGAATAAAACACAGACACAATTTAAATAGGGGGAGTAAATGTTACGGGAATAAAGCACAGATACAATTTAAATAGGGGGGAGGAAATGTTACGGGAATAAAACACAGATACAGTTTACAAAGGAGTGAGGGGAAAGTTACGGGAATAAAAAGGTAATATTACTGGAATAAAACACAGGCACAATTTAAATAGGGGGGAGGAAATGTTACGGGAATAAAACACAGATACAGTTTACAAAGGAGTGAGGGGAAAGTTAGGGGTATAAAACGGAAATATTACGGGAATAAATCACAGACACAATTTAAATAGGGGGAGGAAATGTTACGGGAATAAAACACAGATACAGTTTACAATGGAGTGAGGGGAAAGTTACGGCAATAAAAAGGAAATATTACGGGAATAAAACACAGACATAATTTAAATAGGGGGAGGAAATGTAACGGGAATAAAACACAGATACATTTTTCAAAGGAGTGTGGAGAAAGTTACGGGAATAAAAATTACCCAAAATTTATAAAGGCTTGAGGGAAATATTACCGGAATAAACCACAGACACAATTTATAAAGGAAAATGGAATAGTTACGCGAATAAAACACACATACAATTTATAAAAAGCAAGGATAACTTTGGAGGAATAAAACGCAGACACAATTTAAAAAGGGTGGAGGAAATGTTACGGACATAAAACACAGATACAGTTTACAAAGGAGTGAGGGGAAAGTTACGGGAATAAAAAGGAAATATTACGGGAATAAAACACAGACACAATTTATAAAGTGGGGAGGAAATGTTACGGGAATAAAACACAGATACAGTTTACAAAGGAGTGCGGGGAAAGTTACGGGAATAGAAAGGAAATATTACGGGAATAAAACACAAACACAATTTAAATAGGGGAGGAAATGTTACGGGAATAAAACAGAGATACAGTTTACAAGGGAGTGAGGGGAAAGTTACGGGAAAAAAAAGGAAATCTTCTTTGGCTTGGCTTCGCGGACGAAGATTTATGGAGGGGGTAAAAGTCCACTTCAGCTGCAGGCTCGTTTGTGGCTCACAAGTCCGATGCGGGACAGGCAGACACGATTGCAGCGGTTGCAAGGGAAAATTGGTTGGTTGGGGTTGGGTGTTGGGTTTTTCCTCCTTTGCTTTTGTCAGTGAGGTGGGCTCTGCGGTTTTCTTCAAAGGAGGTTGCTGCCCGCCAAACTGTGAGGCGCCAAGATGCACGGTTTGAGGCGTTATCAGCCCACTGGCGGTGGTCAATGTGGCAGGCACCAAGAGATTTCTTTAGGCAGTCCTTGTACCTTTTTTTTGGTGCACCTCTGTCACGGTGGCCAGTGGAGAGCTCGCCATACAACACGATCTTGGGAAGGCGATGGTCCTCCATTCTGGAGACGTGACCCATCCAGCGCAGCTGGATCTTCAGCAGCGTGGACTCGATGCTGTCGACCTCTGCAATCTCGAGTACTTCGACGTTAGGGGTGTAAGCGCTCCAATGGATGTTGAGGATGGAGCGGAGACAACGCTGGTGGAAGCGTTCTAGGAGCCGTAGGTGGTGCCGGTAGAGGACCCATGATTCGGAGCCGAACAGGAGTGTGGGTATGACAACGGTTCTGTACACGCTTATCTTTGTGAGGTTTTTCAATTGGTTGTTTTTCCAGACTCTTTTGTGTAGTCTTCCAAAATGGAAAGATAACGGGAATAAAACACAAACACAATTTAAATATGGGGGAGGAAATGTTCTGGGAATAAAACACAGATACAGTTTACAAAGGAGTGAGGAGAAAGTTACCGGGAATAGAAAATACCCAATATTTATAAAGGAGCGAGTAGAATATTATCTGAATGAAACACAGATACTATTTATTAAAACGTGAGGGAAATATTACGGGAATAAAACTCAGACACAATTTGAATGGGGGGAGGAAATTTTACGGGAATAAAACACAGATACAGTTTACAAAGGAGTGAGGGGAAAGTTACGGGAATAAAAAGGAAATATTACGGGAATAAAACACAGACACAATTTAAATAGGGGGAGTAAATGTTACGGGAATAAAGCACAGATACAGTTAACAAAGGAATGAGGAGAAAGTTAGGGAAATAAAAAGGAAAGATAACGGGAATAAAACACAAACACAATTTAAATAGGGGGGAGGAAATGTTACGGGAATAAAACACAGATACAGTTTACAAAGGAGTGTGGAGAAAGTTAGGGTAATAAAAAGGAAATAAAACACAGACACAATTTAAACAGGGGGGTGGAAATATTACGGGAATAAAACAGATACAGTTTACAAAGGAGTGAGGGGAAAGTTACGGGACTAAAAAGGAAATATTACGGGAATAACACACAGACACAATTTAAATAAGGGTGAGGAAATGTTACGGGAATAAAACACAGACAGAGTTTACAAAGGAGTGATGGGAAAGTTACGGGAATAAAAAGGAAATATTACGGGAATAAAACACAGACACAATTTAAACATGGGGGATGAAATGTTGCGGAATAAAACACAGATACACTTTACAAAGGAGTGAGGGGAAAGTTACGGGAATAAAAAGGAAATATTACGGGAATAAAACACAGTCACAATTTAAATAGGGGGAGGAAATGTTACGGAAATAAAACACAGATACAGTTTACAAAGGAGTGTGGAGAATGTTAGGGGAATAAAAAGGAAATATTACGGGAATAAAACACAGATACTATTTATTAAAACGTGAGGGATATATTACGGGAATAAAAGTCAGACACAATTTAAATAGGGGGGAGGAAATGTTACGAGAATAAAACACTGATACAGTTTACAAAGGAGTGAGGGGAAAATTACGGGAAAAAAAGGAAATATTACGGGAATAAATCACAGACACAATTTAAATAGGGCGGAGGAAATGTTACTTACATAAAACACAGATACAGTTTACAAAGGAGTGAGGGGAAAGTTACGGGAATAAAAAGGAAATATTACGGGAATAAAACACAAACACAATTTTAATAGGGGGGGAGGAAATGTTACGGGAATAAAACACAGATACAATTTAAATAGGGGGGAGGAAATGTTACGGGAATAAAACACAGATACAGTTTACAAAGGAGTGAGGGGAAAGTTACGGGAATAAAAAGGTAATATTACTGGAATAAAACACAGGCACAATTTAAATAGGGGGGAGGAAATGTTACGGGAATAAAACACAGATACAGTTTACAAAGGAGTGAGGGGAAAGTTAGGGGTATAAAACGGAAATATTACGGGAATAAATCACAGACACAATTTAAATAGGGGGAGGAAATGTTACGGGAATAAAACACAGATACAGTTTACAATGGAGTGAGGGGAAAGTTACGGCAATAAAAAGGAAATATTACGGGAATAAAACACAGACATAATTTAAATAGGGGGAGGAAATGTAACGGGAATAAAACACAGATACATTTTTCAAAGGAGTGTGGAGAAAGTTACGGGAATAAAAATTACCCAAAATTTATAAAAGCTTGAGGGAAATATTACCGGAATAAACCACAGACACAATTTATAAAGGAAAATGGAATAGTTACGCGAATAAAACACACATACAATTTATAAAAAGCAAGGATAACTTTGGAGGAATAAAACGCAGACACAATTTAAAAAGGGTGGAGGAAATGTTACGGACATAAAACACAGATACAGTTTACAAAGGAGTGAGGGGAAAGTTACGGGAATAAAAAGGAAATATTACGGGAATAAAACACAGACACAATTTATAAAGTGGGGAGGAAATGTTATGGAAATAAAACACAGATGCAGTTTACAAAGGAGTGAGGGGAAAGTTACGGGAATAAAAAGGAAATTACGGGAATAAAACACAGACATAATTTAAATAGGGGGAGGAAATGTAACGGGAATAAAACACAGATACATTTTTCAAAGGAATGTGGAGAAAGTTAGGGGAATAAAAAGGAAATATTACGGGAATAAAACACAGACACAATTTAAACAGGGGGGTGGAAATGTTACGGGAATAAAACAGATACAGTTTACAAAGGAGTGAGGGGAATGTTACGGGAATAGAAAATACCCAAAATTTATAAAGGAGCGTGTAGAACATTATCGGAATAAAACACAGATACTATTTTACAACGTGAGGGAAATATTACGGGAATAAAACTCAGACACAATTTAAATAGAGGGGAGGAAATGTTACGGGAATAAAACACAGATACAGTTTACAAAGGAGTGAGGGGAAAGTTACGGGTAACAAAAAGTAATATTACGGGAATAAAACACAGACACAATTTAAATAGGGGGGAGGAAATGTTACGGGAATAAAACACAGATACAGTTTACAAAGGAGTGTGGAGAAAGTTAGGGTAATAAAAAGGAAATAAAACACAGACACAATTTAAATATGGGGGAGGAAATGTTACGGGAATAAAACACAGATACAGTTTACAAAGGAGTGAGGGGAAAGTTACGGGAATAAAAAGGTAATATTACGGGAATAAAACACAGGCACAATTTAAATAGGGGGGAGGAAATGTTACGGGAATAAAACACAGATACAGTTTACAAAGGAGTGAGGGGAAAGTTAGGGGTATAAAACGGAAATATTACGGGAATAAATCACAGACACAATTTAAATAGGGGGAGGAAATGTTACGGGAATAAAACACAGATACAGTTTACAATGGAGTGAGGAGAAAGTTAGGGGACTAAAATGGAAATATAACTGGAATAAAACACAAACACAATTTAAATAGGGGGGAGGAAATGTTACGGGAATAAAACACAGATACAGTTTACAAAGGAGTGAGGAGAATGTTACCGGGATTAGAAAATACCCAAAATTTATAAAGGAGCGAGTAGAACATTATCTGAATAAAACACAGATACTATTTATTAAAACGTGAGGGAAATATTACGGGAATAAAACTCAGACACAATTTGAATGGGGGGAGGAAATTTTACCGGAAAAAAACACAGATACAGTTTAGAAAGAAGTGAGGGGAAAGTTACGGCAATAAAAAGGAAATATTACGGGAATAAAACACAAACACAATTTTAATAGGGGGGGAGGAAATGTTACGGGAATAAAACACAGATACAATTTAAATAGGGGGGAGGAAATGTTACGGGAATAAAACACAGATACAGTTTACAAAGGAGTGAGGGGAAAGTTACGGGAATAAAAAGGTAATATTACTGGAATAAAACACAGGCACAATTTAAATAGGGGGGAGGAAATGTTACGGGAATAAAACACAGATACAGTTTACAAAGGAGTGAGGGGAAAGTTAGGGGTATAAAACGGAAATATTACGGGAATAAATCACAGACACAATTTAAATAGGGGGAGGAAATGTTACGGGAATAAAACACAGATACAGTTTACAATGGAGTGAGGAGAAAGTTAGGGGACTAAAATGGAAATATAACGGGAATAAAACACAAACACAATTTAAATAGGGGGGAGGAAATGTTACGGGAATAAAACACAGATACAGTTTACAAAGGAGTGAGGAGAATGTTATCGGGATTAGAAAATACCCAAAATTTATAAAGGAGCGAGTAGAACATTATCTGAATAAAACACAGATACTATTTATTAAAACGTGAGGGAAATATTACGGGAATAAAACTCAGACACAATTTGAATGGGGGGAGGAAATTTTACGGGAAAAAAACACAGATACAGTTTAGAAAGAAGTGAGGGGAAAGTTACGGGAATAAAAAGGAAATATTACGGGAATAAAACACAGACACAATTTAAATAAGGGGGAGGAAATGTTACGGGAATAAAACACAGATAGAGTTTACAAAGGAGTGATGGGAAAGTTACGGGAATAAAAAGGAAATATTACGGGAATAAAACACAGACACAATTTAAACATGGGGATGAAATGTTGCGGAATAAAACACAGATACAGTTTACAAAGGAGTGAGGGGAAAGTTACGGGAATAAAAAGGAAATATTACGGGAATAAAACACAGACACAATTTAAATAGAGGGGAGGAAATGTTACGGGAATAAAACACAGATACAGTTTACAAAGGAGTGAGGGGAAAGTTACGGGAAAAAAAAAAGTAATATTACGGGAATAAAACACAGACACAATTTAAATAGGGGGGAGGAAATGTTACGGGAATAAAACACAGAAACAGTTTACAAAGGAGTGAGTGGAAAGTTAGGGGTATAAAACGGAAATATTACGGGAATAAATCACAGACACAATTTAAATAGGGGGAGGAAATTTTACGGGAATAAAACACAGATACAGTTTACAAAGGAGTGAGGAGAAAGTTAGGGGACTAAAATTGAAATATAACGGGAATAAAACACAAACACAATTTAAATAGGGGGGAGGAAATGTTACGGGAATAAAACACAGATACAGTTTACAAAGGAGTGAGGAGAAAGTTACCGGGATTAGAAAATACCCAAAATTTATAAAGGAGCGAGTAGAACATTATCTGAATAAAACACAGATACTATTATTTAAAACGTTAGGGAAATATTACGGGAATAAAACTCAGACACAATTTGAATGGGGGGAGGAAACTGTACGGGAAAAAAACACAGATACAGTTTAGAAAGGAGTGAGGGGAAAGTTACGGGAATAAAAAGGAAATATTACGGGAATAAAACACAAACACAATTTAAATAGGGGGGGAGGAAATATTACGGGAATAAAACACAGATACAGTTTACAAAGGAGTGAGGGGAAAGTTACGGGAGTAGAAAATACCCAAAATTTATAAAGGAGCGAGTAGAACATTATCTGAATAAAACACAGGTACTATTTATTAAAACGTGAGGGAAACATTACGGGAATAAAACTCAGACACAATTTAAATAGGCGGGAGGAAATGTTACGGGAATAAAACACAGATACAGTTGACAAAGGAGTGAGGGGAAAGTTACGGGAATAAAAAGGAAACATTACGGGAACAAAACACAGACACTATTTAAATAGGGGGAGCAACTGTTACGGGAATAAAACACAGATACAGTTAACAAAGGAGTGAGGGGAAAGTTACGGGAATAGAAAATACCCAAAATTTATAAAGGAGCGAGTAGAACATTATCTGAATAAAACACAGATACTATTTATTAAAACGTGAGGGAAATATTACGGGAATAAAACTCAGACACAATTTAAATAGGGGGGTGGAAATGTTATTGGAATAAAACACAGATACAGTTTACAAAGGAGTGATGGGAAAGTTACGGGAATAAAAAGTAAATATTAAGGGAATAAAACACAAACACAATTTAAATAGTGGGGAGGAAATGTTACGGACATAAAGCACAGATACAGTTTACAAAGGAGTGTGGGGAAAGTTAGGGGACTAAAATGGAAATATAACGGGAATAAAACACAAACACAATTTAAATAGGGGGGAGGAAATGTTACGGGAATAAAACACAGATACAGTTTACAAAGGAGTGAGGAGAAAGTTACCGGGATTAGAAAATACCCAAAATTTATAAAGGAGCGAGTAGAACATTATCTGAATAAAACACAGATACTATTATTTAAAACGTTAGGGAAATATTACGGGAATAAAACTCAGACACAATTTGAATGGGGGGAGGAAACTGTACGGGAAAAAAACACAGATACAGTTTAGAAAGGAGTGAGGGGAAAGTTACGGGAATAAAAAGGAAATATTACGGGAATAAAACACAAACACAATTTAAATAGGGGGGGAGGAAATATTACGGGAATAAAACACAGATACAGTTTACAAAGGAGTGAGGGGAAAGTTACGGGAGTAGAAAATACCCAAAATTTATAAAGGAGCGAGTAGAACATTATCTGAATAAAACACAGGTACTATTTATTAAAACGTGAGGGAAACATTACGGGAATAAAACTCAGACACAATTTAAATAGGCGGGAGGAAATGTTACGGGAATAAAACACAGATACAGTTTACAAAGGAGTGAGGGGAAAGTTACGGGAATAAAAAGGAAATATTACGGGAACAAAACACAGACACTATTTAAATAGGGGGAGCAACTGTTACGGGAATAAAACACAGATACAGTTAACAAAGGAGTGAGGGGAAAGTTACGGGAATAGAAAATACCCAAAATTTATAAAGGAGCGAGTAGAACATTATCTGAATAAAACACAGATACTATTTATTAAAACGTGAGGGAAATATTACGGGAATAAAACTCAGACACAATTTAAATAGGGGGGTGGAAATGTTATTGGAATAAAACACAGATACAGTTTACAAAGGAGTGATGGGAAAGTTACGGGAATAAAAAGGAAATATTAAGGGAATAAAACACAAACACAATTTAAATAGTGGGGAGGAAATGTTAAGGACATAAAGCACAGATACAGTTTACAAAGGAGTGTGGGGAAAGTTAGGGGACTAAAATGGAAATATAACGGGAATAAAACACAAACACAATTTAAATAGGGGGGAGGAAATGTTACGGGAATAAAACACAGATACAGTTTACAAAGGAGTGAGGGGAAAGTTACGGGAATAGAAAATACCCAAAATTTATAAGGTAGCGAGTAGAATATTATCTGAATAAAACACAGATACTATTTATTAAAACGTGAGGGAAATATTACGGGAATAAAACTCAGACACAATTTAAATAGGGGGGAGGAAATGTTACGGGAATGAAAAACACAGATACAGTTTACAAAGGAGTGAGGGGAAAGTTACGGGAATAAAAAGGTAATATTACGGGAATAAAACACAGATACTATTTATTAAAACGTGAGGGATATATTACGGGAATAAAAGTCAGACACAATTTAAATAGGGGGGACGAAATGTTACGAGAATAAAACACTGATACAGTTTACAAAGGAGTGAGTGGAAAATTACGGGAAAAAAAAGGAAATATTACGGGAATAAAACACAGACACAATTTAAATAGGGCGGAGGAAATGTTACGGACATAAAACACAGATACAGTTTACAAAGGAGTGAGGGGAAAGTTACGGGAATAAAAAGGAAATATTACGGGAATAAAACACAGACACAATTTATAAAGTGGGGAGGAAATGTTATGGGAATAAAACACAGATGCAGTTTACAAAGGAGTGAGGGGAAAGTTACGGCAATAAAAAGGAAATATTACGGGAATAAAACACAGACATAATTTAAATAGGGGGAGGAAATGTAACGGGAATAAAACACAGATACAATTTTAAAACGTGAGGGAAATATTACGGGAATAAAACTCAGACACAATTTAAATAGGGGGGAGGAAATGTTACGGGAATAAAACACAGATACAGTTTACAAAGGAGTGAGGGGAAAGTTACGGGAAAAAAAAAAGTAATATTACGGGAATAAAACACAGACACAATTTAAATAGGGGGGAGGAAATGTTACGGGAATAAAACACAGAAACAGTTTACAAAGGAGTGAGGGGAAAGTTAGGGGTATAAAACGGAAATATTACGGGAATAAATCACAGACACAATTTAAATAGGGGGAGGAAATTTTACGGGAATAAAACACAGATACAGTTTACAAAGGAGTGAGGAGAAAGTTAGGGGACTAAAATTGAAATATAACGGGAATAAAACACAGACACAATTTATAAAGTGGGGAGGAAATATTACGGGAATAAAACTCAGACACTATTTGAATGGGGGGAGGAAACAGTACGGGAAAAAAACACAGATACAGTTTAGAAAGGAGTGAGGGGAAAGTTACGGGAATAAAAAGGAAATATTACGGGAATAAAACACAAACACAATTTAAATAGGGGGGGAGGAAATGTTACGGGAATAAAACACAGATACAGTTTACAAAGGAGTGAGGGGAAAGTTACGGGAGTAGAAAATACCCAAAATTTATAAAGGAGCGAGTAGAACATTATCTGAATAAAACACAGGTACTATTTATTAAAACGTGAGGGAAACATTACGGGAATAAAACTCAGACACAATTTAAATAGGCGGGAGGAAATGTTATGGGAATAAAACACAGATACAGTTTACAAAGGAGTGAGGGGAAAGTTACGGGAATAAAAAGGAAATATTACGGGAACAAAACACAGACACTATTTAAATAGGGGGAGCAACTGTTACGGGAATAAAACACAGATACAGTTAACAAAGGAGTGAGGGGAAAGTTACGGGAATAGAAAATACCCAAAATTTATAAAGGAGCGAGTAGAACATTATCTGAATAAAACACAGATACTATTTATTAAAACGTGAGGGAAATATTACGGGAATAAAACTCAGACACAATTTAAATAGGGGGGTGGAAATGTTATGGGAATAAAACACAGAAACAGTTTACAAAGGAGTGAGGGGAAAGTTAGGGGTATAAAACGGAAATATTACGGGAATAAATCACAGACACAATTTAAATAGGGGGAGGAAATTTTACGGGAATAAAACACAGATACAGTTTACAAAGGAGTGAGGAGAAAGTTAGGGGACTAAAATTGAAATATAACGGGAATAAAACACAAACACAATTTAAATAGGGGGGAGGAAATGTTACGGGAATAAAACACAGATACAGTTTACAAAGGAGTGAGGAGAAAGTTACCGGGATTAGAAAATACCCAAAATTTATAAAGGAGCGAGTAGAACATTATCTGAATAAAACACAGATACTATTATTTAAAACGTTAGGGAAATATTACGGGAATAAAACTCAGACACAATTTGAATAGGCGGGAGGAAATGTTACGGGAATAAAACACAGATACAGTTTACAAAGGAGTGAGGGGAAAGTTACGGGAATAAAAAGGAAATATTACGGGAACAAAACACAGACACTATTTAAATAGGGGGAGCAACTGTTACGGGAATAAAACACAGATACAGTTAACAAAGGAGTGAGGGGAAAGTTACGGGAATAGAAAATACCCAAAATTTATAAAGGAGCGAGTAGAACATTATCTGAATAAAACACAGATACTATTTATTAAAACGTGAGGGAAATATTACGGGAATAAAACTCAGACACAATTTAAATAGGGGGGTGGAAATGTTATTGGAATAAAACACAGATACAGTTTACAAAGGAGTGATGGGAAAGTTACGGGAATAAAAAGGAAATATTAAGGGAATAAAACACAAACACAATTTAAATAGTGGGGAGGAAATGTTACGGACATAAAGCACAGATACAGTTTACAAAGGAGTGTGGGGAAAGTTAGGGGACTAAAATGGAAATATAACGGGAATAAAACACAAACACAATTTAAATAGGGGGGAGGAAATGTTACGGGAATAAAACACAGATACAGTTTACAAAGGAGTGAGGGGAAAGTTACGGGAATAGAAAATACCCAAAATTTATAAAGTAGCGAGTAGAATATTATCTGAATAAAACACAGATACTATTTATTAAAACGTGAGGGAAATATTACGGGAATAAAACTCAGACACAATTTAAATAGGGGGGAGGAAATGTTACGGGAATGAAAAACACAGATACAGTTTACAAAGGAGTGAGGGGAAAGTTACGGGAATAAAAAGGTAATTTTACGGGAATAAAACACAGATACTATTTATTAAAACGTGAGGGATATATTACGGGA
The DNA here is from genome assembly GCF_036971445.1 of Narcine bancroftii. Lineage (NCBI taxonomy): Eukaryota > Metazoa > Chordata > Chondrichthyes > Torpediniformes > Narcinidae > Narcine > Narcine bancroftii. The sequence continues at coordinate 801,576 of NW_027211800.1, read as the reverse complement.
ATAAAAGTCAGACACAATTTAAATAGGGGGGACGAAATGTTACGAGAATAAAACACTGATACAGTTTACAAAGGAGTGAGTGGAAAATTACGGGAAAAAAAAGGAAATATTACGGGAATAAAACACAGACACAATTTAAATAGGGCTGAGGAAATGTTACGGACATAAAACACAGATACAGTTTACAAAGGAGTGAGGGGAAAGTTACGGGAATAAAAAGGAAATATTACGGGAATAAAACACAGACACAATTTATAAAGTGGGGAGGAAATGTTATGGGAATAAAACACAGATGCAGTTTACAAAGGAGTGAGGGGAAAGTTACGGCAATAAAAAGGAAATATTACGGGAATAAAACACAGACATAATTTAAATAGGGGGAGGAAATGTAACGGGAATAAAACACAGATACAATTTTAAAACGTGAGGGAAATATTACGGGAATAAAACTCAGACACAATTTAAATAGGGGGGAGGAAATATTACGGGAATAAAACACAGAAACAGTTTACAAAGGAGTGAGGGGAAAGTTAGGGGTATAAAACGGAAATATTACGGGAATAAATCACAGACACCATTTAAATAGGGGGAGGAAATTTTACGGGAATAAAACACAGATACAGTTTACAAAGGAGTGAGGAGAAAGTTAGGGGACTAAAATGGAAATATAACGGGAATAAAACACAGACACAATTTATAAAGTGGGGAGGAAATATTACGGGAATAAAACTCAGACACAATTTGAATGGGGGGAGGAAACTGTACGGGAAAAAAACACAGATACAGTTTAGAAAGGAGTGAGGGGAAAGTTACGGGAATAAAAAGGAAATATTACGGGAATAAAACACAAACACAATTTTAATAGGGGGGGAGGAAATGTTACGGGAATAAAACACAGATACAGTTTACAAAGGAGTGAGGGGAAAGTTACGGGAGTAGAAAATACCCAAAATTTATAAAGGAGCGAGTAGAACATTATCTGAATAAAACACAGGTACTATTTATTAAAACGTGAGGGAAACATTACGGGAATAAAACTCAGACACAATTTAAATAGGCGGGAGGAAATGTTACGGGAATAAAACACAGATACAGTTTACAAAGGAGTGAGGGGAAAGTTACGGGAATAAAAAGGAAATATTACGGGAACAAAACACAGACACTATTTAAATAGGGGGAGCAACTGTTACGGGAATAAAACACAGATACAGTTAACAAAGGGGTGAGGGGAAAGTTACGGGAATAGAAAATACCCAAAATTTATAAAGGAGCGAGTAGAACATTATCTGAATAAAACACAGATACTATTTATTAAAACGTGAGGGAAATATTACGGGAATAAAACTCAGACACAATTTAAATAGGGGGGTGGAAATGTTATGGGAATAAAACACAGATACAGTTTACAAAGGAGTGATGGGAAAGTTACGGGAATAAAAAGGAAATATTAAGGGAATAAAACACAAACACAATTTAAATAGTGGGGAGGAAATGTTACGGACATAAAGCACAGATACAGTTTACAAAGGAGTGTGGGGAAAGTTAGGGGACTAAAATGGAAATATAACGGGAATAAAACACAAACACAATTTAAATAGGGGGGAGGAAATGTTACGGGAATAAAACACAGATACAGTTTACAAAGGAGTGAGGGGAAAGTTACGGGAATAAAAAGGTAATATTACGGGAATAAAACACAGATACTATTTATTAAAACGTGAGCGATATATTACGGGAATAAAAGTCAGACACAATTTAAATAGGGGGAGGAAATGTAACGGGAATAAAACACAGATACAGTTTACAAAGGAGTGTGGAGAAAGTTAGGGGTATAAAACGGAAATATTACGGGAATAAAACACAGACACAATTTAAATAGGGCGGAGGAAATGTTACGGACATAAAACACAGATACAGTTTACAAAGGAGTGAGGGGAAAGTTACGGGAATAAAAAGGAAATATTACGGGAATAAAACACAGACACAATTTATAAAGTGGGGAGGAAATGTTATGGGAATAAAACACAGATGCAGTTTACAAAGGAGTGAGGGGAAAGTTACGGCAATAAAAAGGAAATATTACGGGAATAAAACACAGACATAATTTAAATAGGGGGAGGAAATGTAACGGGAATAAAACACAGATACATTTTTCAAAGGAGTGTGGAGAAAGTTAGGGGAATAAAAAGGAAATATTACGGGAATAAAACACAGACACAATTTAAACAGGGGGGTGGAAATGTTACTGGAATAAAACAAATACAGTTTACAAAGGAGTGAGGAGAATGTTACGGGAATAGAAAGGTAATATTACGGGAATAAAACACAGATACTATTTTAAAACGTGAGGGAAATATTACGGGAATAAAACTCAGACACAATTTTAAAACGTGAGGGAAATATTACGGGAATAAAACTCAGACACAATTTAAATAGGGGGGAGGAAATGTTACGGGAATAAAACACAGATACAGTTTACAAAGGAGTGAGGGGAAAGTTACGGGAAAAAAAAAAGTAATATTACGGGAATAAAACACAGACACAATTTAAATAGGGGGGAGGAAATGTTACGGGAATAAAACACAGAAACAGTTTACAAAGGAGTGAGGGGAAAGTTAGTGGTATAAAACGGAAATATTACGGGAATAAATCACAGACACAATTTAAATAGGGGGAGGAAATTTTACGGGAATAAAACACAGATACAGTTTACAAAGGAGTGAGGAGAAAGTTAGGGGACTAAAATGGAAATATAACGGGAATAAAACACAAACACAATTTAAATAGGGGGGAGGAAATGTTACGGGAATAAAACACAGATACAGTTTACAAAGGAGTGAGGAGAAAGTTACCGGGATTAGAAAATACCCAAAATTTATAAAGGAGCGAGTAGAACATTATCTGAATAAAACACAGATACTATTTATTAAAACGTTAGGGAAATATTACTGGAATAAAACTCAGACACAATTTGAATGGGGGGAGGAAACTGTACGGGAAAAAAACACAGATACAGTTTAGAAAGGAGTGAGGGGAAAGTTACGGGAATAAAAAGGAAATATTACGGGAATAAAACACAGACACAATTTAAATAGGGGGGGAGGAAATGTTACGGGAATAAAACACAGATACAGTTTACAAAGGAGTGAGGGGAAAGTTACGGGAGTAGAAAATACCCAAAATTTATAAAGGAGCGAGTAGAACATTATCTGAATAAAACACTGATACTATTTATTAAAACGTGAGGGAAACATTACGGGAATAAAACTCAGACACAATTTAAATAGGGGGGATGAAACGTTGCGGAATAAAACACAGATACAGTTTACAAAGGAGTGAGTGGAAAGTTAGGGGAATAAAATGGAAATATTACGGGAATAAAACACAGACACAATTTAAATAGGGGGAGGAAATGTTACGGGAATAAAACACAGATACAGTTTACAAAGGAGTGCGGGGAAAGGTACGGGAATAGAAAGGAAATATTACGGGAATAAAACACAAACACAATTTAAATAGTGGGGAGGAAATGTTACGGACATAAAGCACAGATACAGTTTACAAAGGAGTGTGGGGAAAGTTAGGGGTCTAAAATGGAAATATAACGGGAATAAAACACGAACACAATTTAAATAGGGGGGAGGAAATGTTATGGGAATAAAACACAGATACAGTTTACAAAGGAGTGAGGAGAAAGTTACCGGGAATAGAAAATACCCAATATTTATAAAGAGCGAGTAGAATATTATCTGAATAAAACACAGATACTATTTATTAAAACGTGAGGGAAATATTACGGGAATAAAACTCAGACACAATTTGAATGGGGGGAGGAAATTTTACGGGAATAAAACACAGATACAGTTTACAAAGGAGTGAGGGGAAAGTTACGGGAATAAAAAAGGAAATATTACGGGAATAAAACACAAACACAATTTAAATAGGGGGGAGGAAATGTTACGGGAATAAAACACAGATACAGTTTACAAAGGAGTGAGGGGAAAGTTAGGGGTATAAAACGGAAATATTACGGGAATAAATCACAGACACAATTTAAATAGGGGGAGGAAATGTTACGGGAATAAAACACAGATACAGTTTACAAAGGAGTGAGGGGAAAGTTACGGGAATAGAAAATACCCAAAATTTATAAAGGAGCGAGTAGAACATTATCTGAATAAAACACAGATACTATTTATTAAAACGTGAGGGAAATATTACGGGAATAAAACTCAGACACAATTTAAATAGGGGGGTGGAAATGTTATGGGAATAAAACACAGATACAGTTTACAATGGAGTGATGGGAAAGTTACGGGAATAAAAAGGAAATATTACGGGAATAAAACACAGACACAATTTAAATAGGGGGAGGAAATGTAACGGGAATAAAACACAGATACAGTTTACAAAGGAGTGTGGAGAAAGTTAGGGGAATAAAAAGGAAATATTACGGGAATAAAACACAGACACAATTTAAACAGGGGGGTGGAAACGTTACGGGAATAAAACAGATACTGTTTACAAAGGAGAGAGGGGAATGTTACGGGAATAGAAAATACCCAAAATTTATAAAGCAGCGTGTAGAACATTATCTGAATAAAACACAGATACTATTTATTACAACGTGAGGGAAATATTACGGGAATAAAAGTCACACACAATTTAAATAGGGGGGTTGAAATGTTACGAGAATAAAACACTGATACAGTTTACAAAGGAGTAAGGGGAAAGTTACGGGAAAAAAAGGAAATATTACGGGAATAAAACACAGACACAATCTAAATCGGGGGAGGAAATGTTACGGGAATAAAACACAGATACAGTTTACAAACGAGTGAGGGGAAAGTTAGGGGAATAAAACGGAAATATTACGGGAATAAAACACAGACACAATTTAAATAGGGGGAGGAAATGTTACGGGAATAAAACACATATACAGTTAACAAAGGAGTGAGGGGTAAGTTACGGGAATAAAAAGGAAATATTACGGGAATAAAACACAGACACAATTTATAAAGGGGGGAGGAAATGTTACGGGGATAAAAAACAGATACAGTTTACAAAGGAATGAGGGGAAAGTTACAGGAATAAAAATTATCCAAAATTTATAAAGGCTTGAAGGAAATATTACCGGAATATACCACAGACACAATTTATAAAGGAAAATGGAAAAGTTACGCGAATAAAACACACATACAATTTATATAAAGCAAGGATAACTTTAGAGGAATAAAACGCTGACACAATTTAAAAAGGGCGGAGGAAATGTTACGGACATAAAACACAGATACAGTTTACAAAGGAGTTATGGGAAAGTTACGGGAATAAAAAGGAAATATTACGGGAATAAAACACAGACATAATTTAAATAGGGGGAGGAAATGTAACGGGAATAAAACACTGATACAATTTACAAAGGAGTGAGGGGAAAGTTACGGGAATAAAAAGGAAATATTACGGGAATAAAACACAAACACAATTTAAATAGGGGGGGAGGAAATGTTACGGGAATAAAACACAGATACAGTTTACAAAGGAGTGATGGGAAAGTTACGGGAATAAAAAGGAAATATAAAGGGAATAAAACACAAACACAATTTAAATAGTGGGGAGGAAATGTTACGGACATAAAGCACAGATACTGTTTACAAAGGAGTGTGGGGAAAGTTAGGGGACTAAAATGGAAATATAACGGGAATAAAACACAAACACATTTAAATAGGGGGGAGGAAATGTTATGGGAATAAAACAGAGATACAGTTTACATAGGAGTGAGGAGAAAGTTACCGGGAATAGAAAATACCCAATATTTATAAAGGAGCGAGTAGAATATTATCTGAATAAAACACAGATACTATTTATTAAAACGTGAGGGAAATATTACGGGAATAAAACTCAGACACAATTTGAATGGGGGGAGGAAATTATACGGGAATGAAACACAGATACAGTTTACAAAGGAGTGAGGGGAAATTTACGGGAATAAAAAGGAAATATTACGGGAATCAAACACAAACACAATTTAAGTAGGGGGGAGGAAATGTTACGGGAATAAAACACAGATACAGTTTACAAAGGAGTGAGGGGAAAGTTAGGGGTATAAAACGGAAATATTACGGGAATAAATCACAGACACAATTTAAATAGGGGAGGAAATGTTACGGGAATAAAACACAGATACAGTTTACAAAGGAGTGAGGAGAAAGTTAGGGGACTAAAATGGAAATATAACGGGAATAAAACACAAACACAATTTAAATAGGGGGGAGGAAATGTCACGGGAATAAAACACAGATACAGTTTACAAAGGAGTGAGGGTAAAGTTACGGGAATAAAACGGAATAATTACGGGAATAAAACACAGACACAATTTATATAGGGGGAGCAACTGTTACGGGAATAAAACACAGATACAGTTTACAAAGGAGTGAGAGGGAAAGTTACGGGAATAGAAAATACCCAAAATTTATAAAGGAGCGAGTAGAACATTATCTGAATAAAACACAGATACTATTTATTAAAACGTGAGGGAAATATTACGGGAATAAAACTCAGACACAATTTAAATAGGGGGGTGGAAATGTTATGGGAATAAAACACAGATACAGTTTACAAAGGAGTGATGGGAAAGTTACGGGAATAAAAAGGAAATATTACGGGAATAAAACACAGACACAATTTAAACAGGGGGGATGAAATGTTGCGGAATAAAACACAGATACAGTTTAAAAGGAGTGAGGGGAAAGTTACGGGAATAAAAAGGAAATATTACGGGAATAAAACACAAACACAATTTAAATAGTGGGGAGGAAATGTTACGGACATAAAGCACAGATACAGTTTACAAAGGAGTGAGGGGTAAGTTACAGGAATAAAAAGGAAATATTACGGGAATAAAACACCGACACAATTTAAATAGGGGGAGGAAATGTTACGGACATAAAGCACAGATACAGTTTACAAAGGAGTGTGGGGAAAGTTAGGGGACTAAAATGGAAATATAACGGGAATAAAACACAAACACAATTTAAATAGGGGGAGGAAATGTAACGGGAATAAAACACAGATACAGTTTACAAAGGAGTGAGGGGAAAGTTACGGGAATAGAAAATACCCAAAATTTATAAAGGATCGAGTAGAACATTATCTGAATAAAACACAGATACTATTTATTAAAACGTGAGGGAAATATTACGGGAATAAAACTCAGACACAATTTGAATGCGGGGAGGAAATTGTACGGGAATAAAACACAGATACAGTTTACAAAGGAGTGAGGGGAAAGTTACGGGAATAAAAAAGGAAATATTACGGGAATAAAACACAAACACAATTTAAATAGGGGGGAGGAAATGTTACGGGAATAAAACACAGATACGGTTTACAAAGGAGTGAGGGGAAAGTTAGGTGTATAAAACGGAAATATTACGGGAATAAATCACAGACACAATTTAAATAGGGGGAGGAAATGTTACGGGAATAAAACACAGATACAGTTTACAAAGGAGTGAGGGGAAAGTTACGGGAATAGAAAATACCCAAAATTTATAAAGGATCGAGTAGAACATTATCTGAATAAAACACAGATACTATTTATTAAAACGTGAGGGAAATATTACGGGAATAAAACTCAGACACAATTTAAATAGGGGGGTGGAAATGTTACGGGAATAAAACACAGATACAGTTTTCAAAGGAGTGAGGGGAAAGTTACGGGAATAAAAAAGGAAATATTACGGGAATAAAACACAAACACAATTTAAATAGGGGGGAGGAAATGTTACGGGAATAAAACACAGATACAGTTTACAAAGGAGTGAGGGGAAAGTTAGGGGTATAAAACGGAAATATTACGGGAATAAATCACAGACACAATTTAAATAGGGGGAGGAAATTTTACGGGAATAAAACACAGATACAGTTTACAAAGGAGTGAGGGGAAAGTTACGGGAATAAAAAAGGAAATATTACGGGAATAAAACACAAACACAATTTAAATAGGGGGGAGGAAATGTTACGGGAATAAAACACAGATACAGTTTACAAAGGAGTGATGGGAAAGTTACGGGAATAAAAAGGAAATATTACGGGAAAAAACACAGACACAATTTAAACAGGGGGGATGAGATGTTGCGGAATAAAACACAGATACAGTTTAAAAGGAGTGAGGGGAAAGTTACGGGAATAAAAAGGAAATATTACGGGAATAAAACACAGACACAATCTAAATAGGGGGAGGAAATGTAACGGGAATAAAACACAGATACAGTTTACAAAGGAGTGTGGAGAAAGTTAGGGGTATAAAACGGAAATATTACGGGAATAAAACACAGACACAATTTAAATAGGGCGGAGGAAATGTTACGGACATAAAACACAGATACAGTTTACAAAGGAGTGAGGGGAAAGTTACGGGAATAAAAAGGAAATATTACGGGAATAAAACACAGACACAATTTATAAAGTGGGGAGGAAATGTTATGGGAATAAAACACAGATGCAGTTTACAAAGGAGTGAGGGGAAAGTTACGGCAATAAAAAGGAAATATTACGGGAATAAAACACAGACATAATTTAAATAGGGGGAGGAAATGTAACGGGAATAAAACAAAGATACATTTTTCAAAGGAGTGTGGAGAAAGTTAGTGGAATAAAAAGGAAATATTACGGGAATAAAACACAGACACAATTTAAACAGGGGGGTGGAAATGTTACTGGAATAAAACAAATACAGTTTACAAAGGAGTGAGGAGAATGTTACGGGAATAGAAAGGTAATATTACGGGAATAAAACACAGATACTATTTTAAAACGTGAGGGAAATATTGCGGGAATAAAACTCAGACACAATTTTAAAACGTGAGGGAAATATTACGGGAATAAAACTCAGACACAATTTAAATAGGGGGGAGGAAATGTTACGGGAATAAAACACAGATACAGTTTACAAAGGAGTGAGGGGAAAGTTACGGGAAAAAAAAAAGTAATATTACGGGAATAAAACACAAACACAATTTTAATAGGGGGGGAGGAAATGTTACGGGAATAAAACACAGATACAGTTTACAAAGGAGTGAGGGGAAAGTTACGGGAGTAGAAAATACCCAAAATTTATAAAGGAGCGAGTAGAACATTATCTGAATAAAACACAGGTACTATTTATTAAAACGTGAGGGAAACATTACGGGAATAAAACTCAGACACAATTTAAATAGGCGGGAGGAAATGTTACGGGAATAAAACACAGATACAGTTTACAAAGGAGTGAGGGGAAAGTTACGGGAATAAAAAGGAAATATTACGGGAACAAAACACAGACACTATTTAAATAGGGGGAGCAACTGTTACGGGAATAAAACACAGATACAGTTAACAAAGGGGTGAGGGGAAAGTTACGGGAATAGAAAATACCCAAAATTTATAAAGGAGCGAGTAGAACATTATCTGAATAAAACACAGATACTATTTATTAAAACGTGAGGGAAATATTACGGGAATAAAACTCAGACACAATTTAAATAGGGGGGTGGAAATGTTATGGGAATAAAACACAGATACAGTTTACAAAGGAGTGATGGGAAAGTTACGGGAATAAAAAGGAAATATTAAGGGAATAAAACACAAACACAATTTAAATAGTGGGGAGGAAATGTTACGGACATAAAGCACAGATACAGTGTACAAAGGAGTGTGGGGAAAGTTAGGGGACTAAAATGGAAATATAACGGGAATAAAACACAAACACAATTTAAATAGGGGGGAGGAAATGTTACGGGAATAAAACACAGATACAGTTTACAAAGGAGTGAGGGGAAAGTTACGGGAATAAAAAGGTAATATTACGGGAATAAAACACAGATACTATTTATTAAAACGTGAGCGATATATTACGGGAATAAAAGTCAGACACAATTTAAATAGGGGGAGGAAATGTAACGGGAAAAAAACACAGATACAGTTTACAAAGGAGTGTGGAGAAAGTTAGGGGTATAAAACGGAAATATTACGGGAATAAAACACAGACACAATTTAAATAGGGCGGAGGAAATGTTACGGACATAAAACACAGATACAGTTTACAAAGGAGTGAGGGGAAAGTTACGGGAATAAAAAGGAAATATTACGGGAATAAAACACAGACACAATTTATAAAGTGGGGAGGAAATGTTATGGGAATAAAACACAGATGCAGTTTACAAAGGAGTGAGGGGAAAGTTACGGCAATAAAAAGGAAATATTACGGGAATAAAACACAGACATAATTTAAATAGGGGGAGGAAATGTAACGGGAATAAAACACAGATACATTTTTCAAAGGAGTGTGGAGAAAGTTAGGGGAATAAAAAGGAAATATTACGGGAATAAAACACAGACACAATTTAAACAGGGGGGTGGAAATGTTACTGGAATAAAACAAATACAGTTTACAAAGGAGTGAGGAGAATGTTACGGGAATAGAAAGGTAATATTACGGGAATAAAACACAGATACTATTTTAAAACGTGAGGGAAATATTACGGGAATAAAACTCAGACACAATTTTGAAACGTGAGGGAAATATTACGGGAATAAAACTCAGACACAATTTAAATAGGGGGGAGGAAATGTTACGGGAATAAAACACAGATACAGTTTACAAAGGAGTGAGGGGAAAGTTACGGGAAAAAAAAAAGTAATATTACGGGAATAAAACACAGACACAATTTAAATAGGGGGGAGGAAATGTTACGGGAATAAAACACAGAAACAGTTTACAAAGGAGTGAGGGGAAAGTTAGTGGTATAAAACGGAAATATTACGGGAATAAATCACAGACACAATTTAAATAGGGGGAGGAAATTTTACGGGAATAAAACACAGATACAGTTTACAAAGGAGTGAGGAGAAAGTTAGGGGACTAAAATGGAAATATAACGGGAATAAAACACAAACACAATTTAAATAGGGGGGAGGAAATGTTACGGGAATAAAACACAGATACAGTTTACAAAGGAGTGAGGAGAAAGTTACCGGGATTAGAAAATACCCAAAATTTATAAAGGAGCGAGTAGAACATTATCTGAATAAAACACAGATACTATTTATTAAAACGTTAGGGAAATATTACTGGAATAAAACTCAGACACAATTTGAATGGGGGGAGGAAACTGTACGGGAAAAAAACACAGATACAGTTTAGAAAGGAGTGAGGGGAAAGTTACGGGAATAAAAAGGAAATATTACGGGAATAAAACACAGACACAATTTAAATAGGGGGGGAGGAAATGTTACGGGAATAAAACACAGATACAGTTTACAAAGGAGTGAGGGGAAAGTTACGGGAGTAGAAAATACCCAAAATTTATAAAGGAGCGAGTAGAACATTATCTGAATAAAACACTGATACTATTTATTAAAACGTGAGGGAAACATTACGGGAATAAAACTCAGACACAATTTAAATAGGGGGGATGAAATGTTACGGGAATAAAACACAGATACAGTTTACAAAGGAGTGAGGGGAAAGTTACGGGAATAAAAAGGAAATATTACGGGAACAAAACACAGACACAATTTAAACAGGGGGGAGGAAACGTTGCGGAATAAAACACAGATACAGTTTACAAAGGAGTGAGTGGAAAGTTAGGGGAATAAAATGGAAATATTACGGGAATAAAACACAGACACAATTTAAATAGGGGGAGGAAATGTTACGGGAATAAAACACAGATACAGTTTACAAAGGAGTGCGGGGAAAGGTACGGGAATAGAAAGGAAATATTACGGGAATAAAACACAAACACAATTTAAATAGTGGGGAGGAAATGTTACGGACATAAAGCACAGATACAGTTTACAAAGGAGTGTGGGGAAAGTTAGGGGACTAAAATGGAAATATAACGGGAATAAAACACGAACACAATTTAAATAGGGGGGAGGAAATGTTATGGGAATAAAACACAGATACAGTTTACAAAGGAGTGAGGAGAAAGTTACCGGGAATAGAAAATACCCAATATTTATAAAGAGCGAGTAGAATATTATCTGAATAAAACACAGATACTATTTATTAAAACGTGAGGGAAATATTACGGGAATAAAACTCAGACACAATTTGAATGGGGGGAGGAAATTTTACGGGAATAAAACACAGATACAGTTTACAAAGGAGTGAGGGGAAAGTTACGGGAATAAAAAAGGAAATATTACGGGAATAAAACACAAACACAATTTAAATAGGGGGGAGGAAATGTTACGGGAATAAAACACAGATACAGTTTACAAAGGAGTGAGGGGAAAGTTAGGGGTATAAAACGGAAATATTACGGGAATAAATCACAGACACAATTTAAATAGGGGGAGGAAATGTTACGGGAATAAAACACAGATACAGTTTACAAAGGAGTGAGGGGAAAGTTACGGGAATAGAAAATACACAAAATTTATAAAGGAGCGAGTAGAATATTATGTGAATAAAACCCAGATACTATTTATTAAAACGTGAGGGAAATATTACGGGAATAAAACTCAGACACAATTTAAATAGGGGGGAGGAAATGTTATGGGAATAAAACACAGATACAGTTTACAATGGAGTGATGGGAAAGTTACGGGAATAAAAAGGAAATATTACGGGAATAAAACACAGACACAATTTAAATAGGGGGAGGAAATGTAACGGGAATAAAACACAGATACAGTTTACAAAGGAGTGTGGAGAAAGTTAGGGGAATAAAAAGGAAATATTACGGGAATAAAACACAGACACAATTTAAACAGGGGGGTGGAAACGTTACGGGAATAAAACAGATACTGTTTACAAAGGAAAGAGGGGAATGTTACGGGAATAGAAAATACCCAAAATTTATAAAGCAGCGTGTAGAACATTATCTGAATAAAACACAGATACTATTTATTACAACGTGAGGGAAATATTACGGGAATAAAAGTCACACACAATTTAAATAGGGGGGTTGAAATGTTACGAGAATAAAACACTGATACAGTTTACAAAGGAGTAAGGGGAAAGTTACGGGAAAAAAAGGAAATATTACGGGAATAAAACACAGACACAATCTAAATCGGGGGAGGAAATGTTACGGGAATAAAACACAGATACAGTTTACAAACGAGTGAGGGGAAAGTTAGGGGAATAAAACGGAAATATTACGGGAATAAAACACAGACACAATTTAAATAGGGGGAGGAAATGTTACGGGAATAAAACACATATACAGTTAACAAAGGAGTGAGGGGTAAGTTACGGGAATAAAAAGGAAATATTACGGGAATAAAACACAGACACAATTTATAAAGGGGGGAGGAAATGTTACGGGGATAAAAAACAGATACAGTTTACAAAGGAATGAGGGGAAAGTTACAGGAATAAAAATTATCCAAAATTTATAAAGGCTTGAAGGAAATATTACCGGAATATACCACAGACACAATTTATAAAGGAAAATGGAAAAGTTACGCGAATAAAACACACATACAATTTATATAAAGCAAGGATAACTTTAGAGGAATAAAACGCTGACACAATTTAAAAAGGGCGGAGGAAATGTTACGGACATAAAACACAGATACAGTTTACAAAGGAGTTATGGGAAAGTTACGGGAATAAAAAGGAAATATTACGGGAATAAAACACAGACATAATTTAAATAGGGGGAGGAAATGTAACGGGAATAAAACACTGATACAATTTACAAAGGAGTGAGGGGAAAGTTACGGGAATAAAAAGGAAATATTACGGGAATAAAACACAAACACAATTTAAATAGGGGGGGAGGAAATGTTACGGGAATAAAACACAGATACAGTTTACAAAGGAGTGATGGGAAAGTTACGGGAATAAAAAGGAAATATAAAGGGAATAAAACACAAACACAATTTAAATAGTGGGGAGGAAATGTTACGGACATAAAGCACAGATACTGTTTACAAAGGAGTGTGGGGAAAGTTAGGGGACTAAAATGGAAATATAACGGGAATAAAACACAAACACATTTAAATAGGGGGGAGGAAATGTTATGGGAATAAAACAGAGATACAGTTTACAAAGGAGTGAGGAGAAAGTTACCGGGAATAGAAAATACCCAATATTTATAAAGGAGCGAGTAGAATATTATCTGAATAAAACACAGATACTATTTATTAAAACGTGAGGGAAATATTACGGGAATAAAACTCAGACACAATTTGAATGGGGGGAGGAAATTATACGGGAATGAAACACAGATACAGTTTACAAAGGAGTGAGGGGAAATTTACGGGAATAAAAAGGAAATATTACGGGAATCAAACACAAACACAATTTAAGTAGGGGGGAGGAAATGTTACGGGAATAAAACACAGATACAGTTTACAAAGGAGTGAGGGGAAAGTTAGGGGTATAAAACGGAAATATTACGGGAATAAATCACAGACACAATTTAAATAGGGGAGGAAATGTTACGGGAATAAAACACAGATACAGTTTACAAAGGAGTGAGGAGAAAGTTAGGGGACTAAAATGGAAATATAACGGGAATAAAACACAAACACAATTTAAATAGGGGGGAGGAAATGTCACGGGAATAAAACACAGATACAGTTTACAAAGGAGTGAGGGTAAAGTTACGGGAATAAAACGGAATAATTACGGGAATAAAACACAGACACAATTTATATAGGGGGAGCAACTGTTACGGGAATAAAACACAGATACAGTTTACAAAGGAGTGAGAGGGAAAGTTACGGGAATAGAAAATACCCAAAATTTATAAAGGAGCGAGTAGAACATTATCTGAATAAAACACAGATACTATTTATTAAAACGTGAGGGAAATATTACGGGAATAAAACTCAGACACAATTTAAATAGGGGGGTGGAAATGTTATGGGAATAAAACACAGATACAGTTTACAAAGGAGTGATGGGAAAGTTACGGGAATAAAAAGGAAATATTACGGGAATAAAACACAGACACAATTTAAACAGGGGGGATGAAATGTTGCGGAATAAAACACAGATACAGTTTAAAAGGAGTGAGGGGAAAGTTACGGGAATAAAAAGGAAATATTACGGGAATAAAACACAAACACAATTTAAATAGTGGGGAGGAAATGTTACGGACATAAAGCACAGATACAGTTTACAAAGGAGTGAGGGGTAAGTTACAGGAATAAAAAGGAAATATTACGGGAATAAAACACCGACACAATTTAAATAGGGGGAGGAAATGTTACGGGAATAAAACACAGATACAGTTTACAAAGGAGTGCGGGGAAAGTTACGGGAATAGAAAGGAAATATTACGGGAATAAAACACAAACACAATTTAAATAGTGGGGAGGAAATGTTACGGACATAAAGCACAGATACAGTTTACAAAGGAGTGTGGGGAAAGTTAGGGGACTAAAATGGAAATATAACGGGAATAAAACACAAACACAATTTAAATAGGGGGAGGAAATGTAACGGGAATAAAACACAGATACAGTTTACAAAGGAGTGAGGGGAAAGTTACGGGAATAGAAAATACCCAAAATTTATAAAGGATCGAGTAGAACATTATCTGAATAAAACACAGATACTATTTATTAAAACGTGAGGGAAATATTACGGGAATAAAACTCAGACACAATTTGAATGCGGGGAGGAAATTGTACGGGAATAAAACACAGATACAGTTTACAAAGGAGTGAGGGGAAAGTTACGGGAATAAAAAAGGAAATATTACGGGAATAAAACACAAACACAATTTAAATAGGGGGGAGGAAATGTTACGGGAATAAAACACAGATACGGTTTACAAAGGAGTGAGGGGAAAGTTAGGTGTATAAAACGGAAATATTACGGGAATAAATCACAGACACAATTTAAATAGGGGGAGGAAATGTTACGGGAATAAAACACAGATACAGTTTACAAAGGAGTGAGGGGAAAGTTACGGGAATAGAAAATACCCAAAATTTATAAAGGATCGAGTAGAACATTATCTGAATATAACACAGATACTATTTATTAAAACGTGAGGGAAATATTACGGGAATAAAACTCAGACACAATTTAAATAGGGGGGTGGAAATGTTACGGGAATAAAACACAGATACAGTTTTCAAAGGAGTGAGGGGAAAGTTACGGGAATAAAAAAGGAAATATTACGGGAATAAAACACAAACACAATTTAAATAGGGGGGAGGAAATGTTACGGGAATAAAACACAGATACAGTTTACAAAGGAGTGAGGGGAAAGTTAGGGGTATAAAACGGAAATATTACGGGAATAAATCACAGACACAATTTAAATAGGGGGAGGAAATTTTACGGGAATAAAACACAGATACAGTTTACAAAGGAGTGAGGGGAAAGTTACGGGAATAAAAAAGGAAATATTACGGGAATAAAACACAAACACAATTTAAATAGGGGGAGGAAATGTAACGGGAATAAAACAAAGATACAGTTTACAAAGGAGTGATGGGAAAGTTACGGGAATAAAAAGGAAATATTACGGGAAAAAACACAGACACAATTTAAACAGGGGGGATGAGATGTTGCGGAATAAAACACAGATACAGTTTAAAAGGAGTGAGGGGAAAGTTACGGGAATAAAAAGGAAATATTACGGGAATAAAACACAGACACAATCTAAATAGGGGGAGGAAATGTAACGGGAATAAAACACAGATACAGTTTACAAAGGAGTGTGGAGAAAGTTAGGGGTATAAAACGGAAATATTACGGGAATAAAACACAGACACAATTTAAATAGGGCGGAGGAAATGTTACGGACATAAAACACAGATACAGTTTACAAAGGAGTGAGGGGAAAGTTACGGGAATAAAAAGGAAATATTACGGGAATAAAACACAGACACAATTTATAAAGTGGGGAGGAAATGTTATGGGAATAAAACACAGATGCAGTTTACAAAGGAGTGAGGGGAAAGTTACGGCAATAAAAAGGAAATATTACGGGAATAAAACACAGACATAATTTAAATAGGGGGAGGAAATGTAACGGGAATAAAACACAGATACATTTTTCAAAGGAGTGTGGAGAAAGTTAGGGGAATAAAAAGGAAATATTACGGGAATAAAACACAGACACAATTTAAACAGGGGGGTGGAAATGTTACTGGAATAAAACAAATACAGTTTACAAAGGAGTGAGGAGAATGTTACGGGAATAGAAAGGTAATATTACGGGAATAAAACACAGATACTATTTTAAAACGTGAGGGAAATATTACGGGAATAAAACTCAGACACAATTTAAATAGGGGGAGGAAATGTAACGGGAATAAAACAAAGATACATTTTTCAAAGGAGTGTGGAGAAAGTTAGTGGAATAAAAAGGAAATATTACGGGAATAAAACACAGACACAATTTAAACAGGGGGGTGGAAATGTTACTGGAATAGAACAAATACAGTTTACAAAGGAGTGAGGAGAATGTTACGGGAATAGAAAGGTAATATTACGGGAATAAAACACAGATACTATTTTAAAACGTGAGGGAAATATTGCGGGAATAAAACTCAGACACAATTTTAAAACGTGAGGGAAATATTACGGGAATAAAACTCAGACACAATTTAAATAGGGGGGAGGAAATGTTACGGGAATAAAACACAGATACAGTTTACAAAGGAGTGAGGGGAAAGTTACGGGAAAAAAAAAAGTAATATTACGGGAATAAAACACAGACACAATTTAAATAGGGGGGAGGAAATGTTACGGGAATAAAACACAGAAACAGTTTACAAAGGAGTGAGGGGAAAGTTAGTGGTATAAAACGGAAATATTACGGGAATAAATCACAGACACAATTTAAATAGGGGGAGGAAATTTTACGGGAATAAAACACAGATACAGTTTACAAAGGAGTGAGGAGAAAGTTAGGGGACTTAAATGGAAATATAACGGGAATAAAACACAAACACAATTTAAATAGGGGGGAGGAAATGTTACGGGAATAAAACACAGATACAGTTTACAAAGGAGTGAGGAGAAAGTTACCGGGATTAGAAAATACCCAAAATTTATAAAGGAGCGAGTAGAACATTATCTGAATAAAACACAGATACTATTTATTAAAACGTTAGGGAAATATTACGGGAATAAAACTCAGACACAATTTGAATGGGGGGAGGAAATTGTACGGGAAAAAAAACACAGATACAGTTTAGAAAGGAGTGAGGGGAAAGTTACGGGAATAAAAAGGAAATATTACGGGAATAAAACACAGACACAATTTAAATAGGGGGGGAGGAAATGTTACGGGAATAAAACACAGATACAGTTTACAAAGGAGTGAGGGGAAAGTTACGGGAGTAGAAAATACCCAAAATTTATAAAGGAGCGAGTAGAACATTATCTGAATAAAACACAGATACTATTTATTAAAACGTGAGGGAAACATTACGGGAATAAAACTCAGACACAATTTAAATAGGGGGGAGGAAATGTTACGGGAATAAAACACAGATACAGTTTACAAAGGAGTGAGGGGAAAGTTACGGGAATAAAAAGGAAATATTACGGGAACAAAACACAGACACAATTTAAACAGGGGGGAGGAAATGTTGCGGAATAAAACACAGATACAGTTTACAAAGGAGTGAGTGGAAAGTTAGGGGAATAAAATGGAAATATTACGGGAATAAAACACAGTCACAATTTAAATATGGGGAGGAAATGTTACGGGAATAAAACACAGATACAGTTTACAAAGGAGTGAGGGGAAAGTTACGGGAATAGAAAATACCCAAAATTTATAAAGGAGCGAGTAGAACATTATCTGAATAAAACACAGATACTATTTATTAAAACGTGAGGGAAATATTACGGGAATAAAACTCAGACACAATTTAAATAGGGGGGTGGAAATGTTATGGGAATAAAACACAGATACAGTTTACAAAGGAGTGATGGGAAAGTTACGGGAATAAAAAGGAAATATTAAGGGAATAAAACACAAACACAATTTAAATAGTGGAGAGGAAATGTTACGGACATAAAGCACAGATACAGTTTACAAAGGAGTGTGGGGAAAGTTAGGGGACTAAAATGGAAATATAACGGGAATAAAACACAAACACAATTTAAATAGGGGGGAGGAAATGTTATGGGAATAAAACAGAGATACAGTTTACAAAGGAGTGAGGAGAAAGTTACCGGGAATAGAAAATACCCAATATTTATAAAGGAGCGAGTAGAATATTATCTGAATAAAACACAGATACTATTTATTAAAACGTGAGGGAAATATTACGGGAATAAAACTCAGACACAATTTGAAAGGGGGGAGGAAATTATACGGGAATAAAACACAGATACAGTTTACAAAGGAGTGAGGGGAAAGTTACGGGAATAAAAAGGAAATATTACGGGAATAAAACACAAACACAATTTAAATAGGGGGGAGGAAATGTTACGGGAATAAAACACAGATACAGTTTACAAAGGAGTGAGGGGAAAGTTAGGGGTATAAAACGGAAATATTACGGGAATAAATCACAGACACAATTTAAATAGGGGGAGGAAATGTTACGGGAATAAAACACAGATACAGTTTACAAAGGAGTGAGGAGAAAGTTAGGGGACTAAAATGGAAATATAACGGGAATAAAACACAAACACAATTTAAATAGGGGGGAGGAAATGTTACGGGAATAAAACACAGATACAGTTTACAAATGAGTAAGGGTAAAGTTACGGGAATAAAACGGAATAATTACGGGAATAAAACACAGACACAATTTATATAGGGGGAGCAACTGTTACGGGAATAAAACACAGATACAGTTTACAAAGGAGTGAGGGGAAAGTTACGGGAATAGAAAATACCCAAAATTTATAAAGGAGCGAGTAGAACATTATCTGAATAAAACAAAGATACTATTTATTAAAACGTGAGGGAAATATTACGGGAATAAAACTCAGACACAATTTAAATAGGGGGGTGGAAATGTTATGGGAATAAAACACAGATACAGTTTACAAAGGAGTGATGGGAAAGTTACGGGAATAAAAAGGAAATATTACGGGAATAAAACACAGACACAATTTAAACAGGGGGGATGAAATGTTGCGGAATAAAACACAGATACAGTTTAAAAGGAGTGAGGGGAAAGTTACGGGAATAAAAAGGAAATATTACGGGAATAAAACACAAACACAATTTAAATAGTGGGGAGGAAATGTTACGGACATAAAGCACAGATACAGTTTACAAAGGAGTGAGGGGTAAGTTACAGGAATAAAAAGGAAATATTACGGGAATAAAACACAGACACAATTTAAATAGGGGGAGGAAATGTTACGGGAATAAAACACAGATACAGTTTACAAAGGAGTGCTGGGAAAGGTACGGGAATAGAAAGGAAATATTACGGGAATAAAACACAAACACAATTTAAATAGTGGGGAGGAAATGTTACGGACATAAAGCACAGATACAGTTTACAAAGGAGTGTGGGGAAAGTTAGGGGACTAAAATGGAAATATAACGTGAATAAAACACGAACACAATTTAAATAGGGGGGAGGAAATGTTATGGGAATAAAACACAGATACAGTTTAAAAAGGAGTGAGGAGAAAGTTACCGGGAATAGAAAATACCCAATATTTATAAAGGAGCGAGTAGAATATTATCTGAATAAAACACAGATACTATTTATTAAAACGTGAGGGAAATATTACGGGAATAAAACTCAGACACAATTTGAATGCGGGGAGGAAATTGTACGGGAATAAAACACAGATACAGTTTACAAAGGAGTGAGGGGAAAGTTACGGGAATAAAAAAGGAAATATTACGGGAATAAAATACAAACACAATTTAAATAGGGGGGAGGAAATGTTACGGGAATAAAACACAGATACGGTTTACAAAGGAGTGAGGGGAAAGTTAGGGGTATAAAACGGAAATATTACGGGAATAAATCACAGACACAATTTAAATAGGGGGAGGAAATGTTACGGGAATAAAACACAGATACAGTTTACAAAGGAGTGAGGGGAAAGTTACGGGAATAGAAAATACCCAAAATTTATAAAGGATCGAGTAGAACATTATCTGAATAAAACACAGATACTATTTATTAAAACGTGAGGGAAAATATTACGGGAATAAAACTCAGACACAATTTACATAGGGGGGTGGAAATGTTATGGGAATAAAACACAGATACAGTTTACAAAGGAGTGATGGGAAAGTTACGGGAATAAAAAGGAAATATTAAGGGAATAAAACACAAACACAATTTAAATAGTGGGGAGGAAATGTTACGGACATAAAGCACAGATACAGTTTACAAAGGAGTGTGGGGAAAGTTAGGGGACTAAAATGGAAATATAACGGGAATAAAACACAAACACAATTTAAATAGGGGGGAGGAAATGTTATGGGAATAAAACAGAGATACAGTTTACAAAGGAGTGAGGAGAAAGTTACCGGGAATAGAAAATACCCAATATTTATAAAGGAGCGAGTAGAATATTATCTGAATAAAACACAGATACTATTTATTAAAACGTGAGGGAAATATTACGGGAATAAAACTCAGACACAATTTGAATGGGGGGAGGAAATTATACGGGAATAAAACACAGATACAGTTTACAAAGGAGTGAGGGGAAAGTTACGGGAATAAAAAGGAAATATTACGGGAATAAAACACAAACACAATTTAAATAGGGGGGAGGAAATGTTACGGGAATAAAACACAGATACAGTTTACAAAGGAGTGAGGAGAAAGTTACCGGGAATAGAAAATACCCAATATTTATAAAGGAGCGAGTAGAATATTATCTGAATAAAACACAGATACTATTTATTAAAACGTGAGGGAAATATTACGGGAATAAAACTCAGACACAATTTGAATGGGGGGAGGAAATTATACGGGAATAAAACACAGATACAGTTTACAAAGGAGTGAGGGGAAAGTTACGGGAATAAAAAGGAAATATTACGGGAATAAAACACAAACACAATTTAAATAGGGGGGAGGAAATGTTACGGGAATAAAACACAGATACAGTTTACAAAGGAGTGAGGGGAAAGTTAGGGGTATAAAACGGAAATATTACGGGAATAAATCACAGACACAATTTAAATAGGGGGAGGAAATGTTACGGGAATAAAACACAGATACAGTTTACAAAGGAGTGAGGAGAAAGTTAGGGGACTAAAATGGAAATATAACGGGAATAAAACACAAACACAATTTAAATAGGGGGGAGGAAATGTTACGGGAATAAAACACAGATACAGTTTACAAATGAGTAAGGGTAAAGTTACGGGAATAAAACGGAATAATTACGGGAATAAAACACATACACAATTTATATAGGGTGAGCAACTGTTACGGGAATAAAACACAGATACAGTTTACAAAGGAGTGAGGGGAAAGTTACGGGAATAGAAAATACCCAAAATTTATAAAGGAGCGAGTAGAACATTATCTGAATAAAACAAAGATACTATTTATTAAAACGTGAGGGAAATATTACGGGAATAAAACTCAGACACAATTTAAATAGGGGGGTGGAAATGTTATGGGAATAAAACACAGATACAGTTTACAAAGGAGTGATGGGAAAGTTACGGGAATAAAAAGGAAATATTACGGGAATAAAACACAGACACAATTTAAACAGGGGGGATGAAATGTTGCGGAATAAAACACAGATACAGTTTAAAAGGAGTGAGGGGAAAGTTACGGGAATAAAAAGGAAATATTACGGGAAAAAAACACAAACACAATTTAAATAGTGGGGAGGAAATGTTACGGACATAAAGCACAGATACAGTTTACAAAGGAGTGAGGGGTAAGTTACAGGAATAAAAAGGAAATATTACGGGAATAAAACACAGACACAATTTAAATAGGGGGAGGAAATGTTACGGGAATAAAACACAGATACAGTTTACAAAGGAGTGTGGGGAAAGTTAGGGGACTAAAATGGAAATATAAAGGGAATAAAACACGAACACAATTTAAATAGGGGGGAAGGAAATGTTATGGGAATAAAACACAGATACAGTTTACAAAGGAGTGAGGAGAAAGTTACCGGGAATAGAAAATACCCAATATTTATAAAGAGCGAGTAGAATATTATCTGAATAAAACACAGAGACTATTTATTAAAACGTGAGGGAAATATTACGGGAATAAAACTCAGACACAATTTGAATGGGGGGAGGAAATTTTACGGGAATAAAACACAGATACAGTTTACAAAGGAGTGAGGGGAAAGTTACGGGAATAAAAAAGGAAATATTACGGGAATAAAACACAAACACAATTTAAATAGGGGGGAGGAAATGTTACGGGAATAAAACACAGATACAGTTTACAAAGGAGTGAGGGGAAAGTTAGGGGTATAAAACGGAAATATTACGGGAATAAATCACAAACACAATTTAAATAGGGGGAGGAAATGTTACGGGAATAAAACACAGATACAGTTTACAAAGGAGTGAGGGGAAAGTTACGGGAATAGAAAATACACAAAATTTATAAAGGAGCGAGTAGAACATTATCTGAATAAAACACAGATACTATTTATTAAAACGTGAGGGAAATATTACGGGAATAAAACACAGACACAATTTAAATAGGGGGAGGAAATGTAACGGGAATAAAACACAGATACAGTTTACAAAGGAGTGTGGAGAAAGTTACGGGAATAAAAAGGAAATATTACGGGAATAAAACACAGACACAATTTAAACAGGGGGGTGGAAACGTTACGGGAATAAAACAGATACTGTTTACAAAGGAGAGAGGGGAATGTTACGGGAATAGAAAATACCCAAAATTTATAAAGGAGCGTGTAGAACATTATCTGAATAAAACACAGATACTATTTATTACAACGTGAGGGAAATATTACGGGAATAAAAGTCACACACAATTTAAATAGGGGGGTTGAAATGTTACGAGAATTAAACACTGATACAGTTTACAAAGGAGTAAGGGGAAAGTTACGGGAAAAAAAGGAAATATTACGGGAATAAAACACAGACACAATCTAAATCGGGGGAGGAAATGTTACGGGAATAAAACACAGATACAGTTTACAAACGAGTGAGGGGAAAGTTAGGGGAATAAAACGGAAATATTACGGGAATAAAACACAGACACAATTTAAATAGGGGGAGGAAATGTTACGGGAATAAAACACATATACAGTTAACAAAGGAGTGATGGGTAAGTTACGGGAATAAAAAGGAAATATTACGGGAATAAAACACAGACACAATTTATAAAGGGGGGAGGAAATGTTACGGGGATAAAACACAGATACAGTTTACAAAGGAATGAGGGGAAAGTTACAGGAATAAAAATTATCCAAAATTTATAAAGGCTTGAGGGAAATATTACCGGAATATACCACAGACACAATTTATAAAGGAAAATGGAAAAGTTACGCGAATAAAACACACATACAATTTATATAAAGCAAGGATAACTTTAGAGGAATAAAACGCTGACACAATTTAAAAAGGGCGGAGGAAATGTTACGGACATAAAACACAGATACAGTTTACAAAGGAGTTAGGGGAAAGTTACGGGAATAAAAAGGAAATATTACGGGAATAAAACACAGACATAATTTAAATAGGGGGAGGAAATGTAACGGGAATAAAACACTGATACAATTTACAAACGAGTGAGGGGAAAGTTACGGGAATAAAAAGGAAATATTACGGGAATAAAACACAAACACAATTTAAATAGGGGGGAGGAAATGTTACGGGAATAAAACACAGATACAGTTTACAAAGGAGTGATGGAAAAGTTACGGGAATAAAAAGGAAATATTAAGGGAATAAAACACAAACACAATTTAAATAGTGGGGAGGAAATGTTACGGACATAAAGCACAGATACTGTTTACAAAGGAGTGTGGGGAAAGTTAGGGGACTAAAATGGAAATATAACGGGAATAAAACACAAACACAATTTAAATAGGGGGGAGGAAATGTTATGGGAATAAAACAGAGATACAGTTTACAAAGGAGTGAGGAGAAAGTTACCGGGAATAGAAAATACCCAATATTTATAAAGGAGCGAGTAGAATATTATCTGAATAAAACACAGATATTATTTATTAAAACGTGAGGGAAATATTACGGGAATAAAACTCAGACACAATTTGAATGGGGGGAGGAAATTATACGGGAATAAAACACAGATACAGTTTACAAAGGAGTGAGGGGAAATTTACGGGAATAAAAAGGAAATATTACGGGAATAAAACACAAACACAATTTAAGTAGGGGGGAGGAAATGTTACGGGAATAAAACACAGATACAGTTTACAAAGGAGTTAGGGGAAAGTTAGGGGTATAAAACGGAAATATTACGGGAATAAATCACAGACACAATTTAAATAGGGGGAGGAAATGTTACGGGAATAAAACACAGATACAGTTTACAAAGGAGTGAGAGGGAAAGTTACGGGAATAGAAAATACCCAAAATTTATAAAGGAGCGAGTAGAACATTATCTGAATAAAACACAGATACTATTTATTAAAACGTGAGGGAAATATTACGGGAATAAAACTCAGACACAATTTAAATAGGGGGGTGGAAATGTTATGGGAATAAAACACAGATACAGTTTACAAAGGAGTGATGGGATAGTTACGGGAATAAAAAGGAAATATTACGGGAATAAAACATAGACACATTTAAACAGGGGGGATGAAATGTTGCGGAATAAAACACAGATACAGTTTAAAAGGAGTGAGGGGAAAGTTACGGGAATAAAAAGGAAATATAACGGGAATAAAACACAAACACAATTTAAATAGTGGTAAGGAAATGTTACGGACATAAAGCACAGATACAGTTTACAAAGGAGTGAGGGGTAAGTTACAGGAATAAAAATGAAATATTACGGGAATAAAACACAGACACAATTTAAATAGGGGGAGGAAATGTTACGGGAATAAAACACAGATACAGTTTACAAAGGAGTGCGGGGAAATTTACGGGAATAGAAAGGAAATATTACGGGAATAAAACCCAAACACAATTTAAATAGTGGGGAGGAAATGTTACGGACATAATGCACAGATACAGTTTACAAAGGAGTGTGGGGAAAGTTAGGGGACTAAAATGGAAATATAACGGGAATAAAACACAAACACAATTTAAATAGGGGGGAGGAAATGTTATGGGAATAAAACACAGATACAGTTTACAAAGGAGTGAGGAGAAAGTTACCGGGAATAGAAAATACCCAATATTTATAAAGGAGCGAGTAGAATATTATCTGAATAAAACACAGATACTATTTATTAAAACGTGAGGGAAATATTACGGGAATAAAACTCAGACACAATTTGAATGCGGGGAGGAAATTGTACGGGAATAAAACACAGATACAGTTTACAAAGGAGTGAGGGGAAAGTTACGGGAATAAAAAAAAAATATTACGGGAATAAAACACAAACACAATTTAAATAGGGGGGAGGAAATGTTACGGGAATAAAACAAAGATACGGTTTACAAAGGAGTGAGGGGAAAGTTAGGGGTATAAAACGGAAATATTACGGGAATAAATCACAGACACAATTTAAATAGGGGGAGGAAATGTTACGGGAATAAAACACAGATACAGTTTACAAAGGAGTGAGGGGAAAGTTACGGGAATAGAAAATACCCAAAATTTATAAAGGATCGAGTAGAACATTATCTGAATAAAACACAGATACTATTTATTAAAACGTGAGGGAAATATTACGGGAATAAAACTCAGACACAATTTAAATAGGGGGGTGGAAATGTTATGGGAATAAAACACAGATACAGTTTACAAAGGAGTGATGGGAAAGTTACGGGAATAAAAAGGAAATATTAAGGGAATAAAACACAAACACAATTTAAATAGTGGGGAGGAAATGTTACGGACATAAAGCACAGATACAGTTTACAAAGGAGTGTGGGGAAAGTTAGGGGACTAAAATGGAAATATAACGGGAATAAAACACAAACACAATTTAAATAGGGGGGAGGAAATGTTATGGGAATAAAACAGAGATACAGTTTACAAAGGAGTGAGGAGAAAGTTACCGGGAATAGAAAATACCCAATATTTATAAAGGAGCGAGTAGAATATTATCTGAATAAAACACAGATACTATTTATTAAAACGTGAGGGAAATATTACGGGAATAAAACTCAGACACAATTTGAATGGGGGGAGGAAATTATACGGGAATAAAACACAGATACAGTTTACAAAGGAGTGAGGGGAAAGTTACGGGAATAAAAAGGAAATATTACGGGAATAAAACACAAACACAATTTAAATAGGGGGGAGGAAATGTTACGGGAATAAAACACAGATACAGTTTAAAAGGAGTGAGGGGAAAGTTAGGGGTATAAAACGGAAATATTACGGGAATAAATCACAGACACAATTTAAATAGGGGGAGGAAATGTTACGGGAATAAAACACAGATACAGTTTACAAAGGCGTGAGGAGAAAGTTAGGGGACTAAAATGGAAATATAACGGGAATAAAACACAAACACAATTTAAATAGGGGGGAGGAAATGTTACGGGAATAAAACACAGATACAGTTTACAAATGAGTAAGGGTAAAGTTACGGGAATAAAACGGAATAATTACGGGAATAAAACTCAGACACAATTTAAATAGGGGGGTGGAAATGTTATGGGAATAAAACACAGATACAGTTTACAAAGGAGTGATGGGAAAGTTACGGGAATAAAAAGGAAATATTACGGGAATAAAACACAGACACAATTTAAACAGGGGGGATGAAATGTTGCGGAATAAAACACAGATACAGTTTAAAAGGAGTGAGGGGAAAGTTACGGGAATAAAAAGGAAATATTACGGGAATAAAACACAAACACAATTTAAATAGTGGGGAGGAAACGTTACGGACATAAAGCACAGATACAGTTTACAAAGGAGTGTGGGGAAAGTTAGGGGACTAAAATGGAAATATAACGGGAATAAAACACGAACACAATTTAAATAGGGGGGAGGAAATGTTATGGGAATAAAACACAGATACAGTTTACAAAGGAGTGAGGAGAAAGTTACCGGGAATAGAAAATACCCAATATTTATAAAGAGCGAGTAGAATATTATCTGAATAAAACACAGATACTATTTATTAAAACGTGAGGGAAATATTACGGGAATAAAACTCAGACACAATTTGAATGGGGGGAGGAAATTTTACGGGAATAAAACACAGATACAGTTTACAAAGGAGTGAAGGGAAAGTTACGGGAATAAAAAAGGAAATATTACGGGAATAAAACACAAACACTATTTAAATAGGGGGGAGGAAATGTTACGGGAATAAAACACAGATACAGTTTACAAAGGAGTGAGGGGAAAGTTAGGGGTATAAAACGGAAATATTACGGGAATAAATCACAGACACAATTTAAATAGGGGGAGGAAATGTTACGGGAATAAAACACAGATACAGTTTACAAAGGAGTGAGGGGAAAGTTACGGGAATAGAAAATACCCAAAATTTATAAAGGAGCGAGTAGAACATTATCTGAATAAAACACAGATACTACTTATTAAAACGTGAGGGAAATATTACGGGAATAAAACACAGACACAATTTAAATAGGGGGAGGAAATGTAACGGGAATAAAACACAGATACAGTTTACAAAGGAGTGAGGAGAAAGTTACGGGAATAAAAAGGAAATATTACGGGAATAAAACACAGACACAATTTAAACAGGGGGGTGGAAACGTTACGGGAATAAAACAGATACTGTTTACAAAGGAGAGAGGGGAATGTTACGGGAATAGAAAATACCCAAAATTTATAAAGGAGCGTGTAAAACATTATCTGAATAAAACACAGATACTATTTATTACAACGTGAGGGAAATATTACGGGAATAAATGTCACACACAATTTAAATAGGGGGGTTGAAATGTTACGAGAATAAAACACTGATACAGTTTACAAAGGAGTAAGGGGAAAGTTAAGGGAAAAAAAGGAAATATTACGGGAATAAAACACAGACACAATCTAAATCGGGGGAGGAAATGTTACGGGAATAAAACACAGATACAGTTTACAAACGAGTGAGGGGAAAGTTAGGGGAATAAAACGGAAATATTACGGGAATAAAACACAGACACAATTTAAATAGGGGGAGGAAATGTTACGGGAATAAAACACATATACAGTTAACAAAGGAGTGAGGGGTAAGTTACGGGAATAAAAAGGAAATATTACGGGAATAAAACACAGACACAATTTATAAAGGGGGGAGGAAATGTTACGGGGATAAAACACAGATACAGTTTACAAAGGAATGAGGGGAAAGTTACAGGAATAAAAATTATCCAAAATTTATAAAGGCTTGAGGGAAATATTACCGGAATATACCACAGACACAATTTATAAAGGAAAATGGAAAAGTTACGCGAATAAAACACACATACAATTTATATAAAGCAAGGATAACTTCAGAGGAATAAAATGCTGACACAATTTAAAAAGGGCGGAGGAAATGTTACGGACATAAAACACAGATACAGTTTACAAAGGAGTTAGGGGAAAGTTACGGGAATAAAAAGGAAATATTACGGGAATAAAACACAGACATAATTTAAATAGGGGGAGGAAATGTAACGGGAATAAAACACTGATACAATTTACAAAGGAGTGAGGGGAAAGTTACGGGAATAAAAAGGAAATATTACGGGAATAAAACAAAAACACAATTTAAATAGGGGGGGAGGAAATGTTACTGGAATAAAACACAGATACAGTTTACAAAGGAGTGATGAGAAAGTTACCGGGAATAGAAAATACCCAATATTTATAAAGGAGCGAGTAGAATATTATCTGAATAAAACACAGATACTATTTATTAAAACGTGAGGGAAATATTACGGGAATAAAACTCAGACACAATTTGAATGGGGGGAGGAAATTATACGGGAATAAAACACAGATACAGTTTACAAAGGAGTGAGGGGAAATTTACGGGAATAAAAAGGAAATATTACGGGAATAAAACACAGACACAATTTAAATAGGGGGAGGAAATGTTACGGGAATAAAACACAGATACAGTTTACAAAGGAGTGAGGAGAAAGTTAGTGGACTAAAATGGAAATATAACGGGAATAAAACACAAACACAATTTAAATAGGGGGGAGGAAATGTCACGGGAATAAAACACAGATACAGTTTATAATGAGTAAGGGTAAAGTTACGGGAATAAAACGGAATAATTACGGGAATAAAACACAGACACAATTTATATAGGGGGAGCAACTGTTACGGGAATAAAACACAGATACAGTTTACAAAGGAGTGAGAGGGAAAGTTACGGGAATAGAAAATACCCAAAATTTATAAAGGAGCGAGTAGAACATTATCTGAATAAAACACAGATACTATTTATTAAAACGTGAGGGAAATATTACGGGAATAAAACTCAGACACAATTTAAATAGGGGGGTGGAAATGTTATAGGAATAAAACACAGATACAGTTTACAAAGGAGTGATGGGAAAGTTACGGGAATAAAAAGGAAATATTACGGGAATAAAACACAGACACAATTTAAATAGTGGGGAGGAAATGTTACGGACATAAAGCACAGATACAGTTTACAAAGGAGTGAGGGGTAAGTTACATGAATAAAAAGGAAATATTACGGGAATAAAACACAGACACAATTTAAATAGGGGGAGGAAATGTTACGGGAATAAAACACAGATACAGTTTAAAAAGGAGTGCGGGGAAAGTTACGGGAATAGAAAGGAAATATTACGGGAATAAAACACAAACACAATTGAAATAGTGGGGAGGAAATGTTACGGACATAAAGCACAGATACAGTTTACAAAGGAGTGTGGGGAAAGTTAGGGGACTAAAATGGAAATATAACGGGAATAAAACACAAACACAATTTAAATAGGGGGGAGGAAATGTTATGGGAATAAAACACAGATACAGTTTACAAAGGAGTGAGGAGAAAGTTACCGGGAATAGAAAATACCCAATATTTATAAAGGAGCGAGTAGAATATTATCTGAATAAAACACAGATACTATTTATTAAAACGTGAGGGAAATATTACGGGAATAAAACTCAGACACAATTTGAATGCGGGGAGGAAATTGTACGGGAATAAAACACAGATACAGTTTACAAAGGAGTGAGGTGAAAGTTACGGGAATAAAAAAGGAAATATTACGGGAATAAAACACAAACACAATTTAAATAGGGGGGAGGAAATGTTACGGGAATAAAACACAGATACGGTTTACAAAGGAGTGAGGGGAAAGTTAGGGGTATAAAACGGAAATATTAGGGGAATAAATCACAGACACAATTTAAATAGGGGGAAGAAATGTTACGGGAATAAAACACAGATACAGTTTAAAAAGGAGTGCGGGGAAAGTTACGGGAATAAAAAGGAAATATTACGGGAATAAAACACAGACATAATTTAAATAGGGGGAGGAAATGTAACGGGAATAAAACACTGATACAATTTACAAAGGAGTGAGGGGAAAGTTACGGGAATAAAAAGGAAATATTACGGGAATAAAACAAAAACACAATTTAAATAGGGGGGGAGGAAATGTTACTGGAATAAAACACAGATACAGTTTACAAAGGAGTGATGAGAAAGTTACCGGGAATAGAAAATACCCAATATTTATAAAGGAGCGAGTAGAATATTATCTGAATAAAACACAGATACTATTTATTAAAACGTGAGGGAAATATTACGGGAATAAAACTCAGACACAATTTGAATGGGGGGAGGAAATTATACGGGAATAAAACACAGATACAGTTTACAAAGGAGTGAGGGGAAATTTACGGGAATAAAAAGGAAATATTACGGGAATAAAACACAGACACAATTTAAATAGGGGGAGGAAATGTTACGGGAATAAAACACAGATACAGTTTACAAAGGAGTGAGGAGAAAGTTAGTGGACTAAAATGGAAATATAACGGGAATAAAACACAAACACAATTTAAATAGGGGGGAGGAAATGTCACGGGAATAAAACACAGATACAGTTTATAATGAGTAAGGGTAAAGTTACGGGAATAAAACGGAATAATTACGGGAATAAAACACAGACACAATTTATATAGGGGGAGCAACTGTTACGGGAATAAAACACAGATACAGTTTACAAAGGAGTGAGAGGGAAAGTTACGGGAATAGAAAATACCCAAAATTTATAAAGGAGCGAGTAGAACATTATCTGAATAAAACACAGATACTATTTATTAAAACGTGAGGGAAATATTACGGGAATAAAACTCAGACACAATTTAAATAGGGGGGTGGAAATGTTATAGGAATAAAACACAGATACAGTTTACAAAGGAGTGATGGGAAAGTTACGGGAATAAAAAGGAAATATTACGGGAATAAAACACAGACACAATTTAAATAGTGGGGAGGAAATGTTACGGACATAAAGCACAGATACAGTTTACAAAGGAGTGAGGGGTAAGTTACAGGAATAAAAAGGAAATATTACGGGAATAAAACACAGACACAATTTAAATAGGGGGAGGAAATGTTACGGGAATAAAACACAGATACAGTTTAAAAAGGAGTGCGGGGAAAGTTACGGGAATAGAAAGGAAATATTACGGGAATAAAACACAAACACAATTGAAATAGTGGGGAGGAAATGTTACGGACATAAAGCACAGATACAGTTTACAAAGGAGTGTGGGGAAAGTTAGGGGACTAAAATGGAAATATAACGGGAATAAAACACAAACACAATTTAAATAGGGGGGAGGAAATGTTATGGGAATAAAACACAGATACAGTTTACAAAGGAGTGAGGAGAAAGTTACCGGGAATAGAAAATACCCAATATTTATAAAGGAGCGAGTAGAATATTATCTGAATAAAACACAGATACTATTTATTAAAACGTGAGGGAAATATTACGGGAATAAAACTCAGACACAATTTGAATGCGGGGAGGAAATTGTACGGGAATAAAACACAGATACAGTTTACAAAGGAGTGAGGTGAAAGTTACGGGAATAAAAAAGGAAATATTACGGGAATAAAACACAAACACAATTTAAATAGGGGGGAGGAAATGTTACGGGAATAAAACACAGATACGGTTTACAAAGGAGTGAGGGGAAAGTTAGGGGTATAAAACGGAAATATTAGGGGAATAAATCACAGACACAATTTAAATAGGGGGAAGAAATGTTACGGGAATAAAACACAGATACAGTTTACAAAGGAGTGAGGGGAAAGTTACGGGAATAGAAAATACCCAAAATTTATAAAGGATCGAGTAGAACATTATCTGAATAAAACACAGATACTATTTATTAAAACGTGAGGGAAATATTACGGGAATAAAACTCAGACACAATTTAAATAGGGGCGTGGAAATGTTACGGGAATAAAACACAGATACAGTTTACAAAGGAGTGAGGGGATAGTTACGGGAATAAAAAAGGAAATATTACGGGAATAAAACACAAACACAATTTAAATAGGGGGGAGGAAATGTTACGGGAATAAAACACAGATACAGTTTACAAAGGAGTGAGGGGAAAGTTAGGGGTATAAAACGGAAATATTACGGGAATAAATCACAGACACAATTTAAATAGGGGGAGGAAGTTTTACGGGAATAAAACACAGATACAGTTTACAAAGGAGTGAGGGGAAAGTTACGGGAATAAAAAAGGAAATATTACGGGAATAAAACACAAACACAATTTAAATAGGGGTGAGGAAATGTTACGGGAATAAAACACAGATACAGTTTACAAAGGAGTGATGGGAAAGTTACGGGAATAAAAAGGAAATATTACGGGAATAAAACACAGACACAATTTAAACAGGGGGGATGAGATGTTGCGGAATAAAACACAGATACAGTTTAAAAGGAGTGAGGGGAAAGTTACGGGAATAAAAAGGAAATATTACGGGAATAAAACACAGACACAATCTAAATAGGGGGAGGAAATGTAACGGGAATAAAACACAGATACAGTTTACAAAGGAGTGTGGAGAAAGTTAGGGGAATAAAAAGGAAATATTACGGGAATAAAACACAGACACAATTTAAACAGGGGGGTGGAAACGTTACGGGAATAAAACAGATACTGTTTACAAAGGAGAGTGGGGAATGTTACGGGAATAGAAAATACCCAAAATTTATAAAGGAGCGTGTAGAACATTATCTGAATAAAACACAGGTACTATTTATTACAACGTGAGGGAAATATTACGGGAATAAAAGTCACACACAATTTAAATAGGGGGGTTGAAATGTTACGAGAATAAAACACTGATACAGTTTACAAAGGAGTGAGGGGAAAGTTACGGAAAAAAAGGAAATATTACGGGAATAAAACACAGACACAATCTAAATAGGTGGAGGAAATGTTACGGGAATAAAACACAGATACGGTTTACAAAGGAGTGAGGGGAAAGTTAGGGGTATAAAACGGAAATATTACGGGAATAAATCACAGACACAATTTAAATAGGGGGAAGAAATGTTACGGGAATAAAACACAGATACAGTTTACAAAGGAGTGAGGGGAAAGTTACGGGAATAGAAAATACCCAAAATTTATAAAGGATCGAGTAGAACATTATCTGAATAAAACACAGATACTATTTATTAAAACGTGAGGGAAATATTACGGGAATAAAACTCAGACACAATTTAAATAGGGGCGTGGAAATGTTACGGGAATAAAACACAGATACAGTTTACAAAGGAGTGAGGGGAAAGTTACGGGAATAAAAAAGGAAATATTACGGAAATAAAACACAAACACAATTTAAATAGGGGGGAGGAAATGTTACGGGAATAAAACACAGATACAGTTTACAAAGGAGTGAGGGGAAAGTTAGGGGTATAAAACGGAAATATTACGGGAATAAATCACAGACACAATTTAAATAGGGGGAGGAAGTTTTACGGGAATAAAACACAGATTCAGTTTACAAAGGAGTGAGGGGAAAGTTACGGGAATAAAAAAGGAAATATTACGGGAATAAAACACAAACACAATTTAAATATGGGTGAGGAAATGTTACGGGAATAAAACACAGATACAGTTTACAAACGAGTGAGGGGAAAGTTACGGGAATAAAAAGGAAATATTACGGGAATAAAACACAGACACAATCTAAATAGGGGGAGGAAATGTAACGGGAATAAAACACAGATACAGTTTACAAAGGAGTGTGGAGAAAGTTAGGGGAATAAAAAGGAAATATTACGGGAATAAAACACAGACACAATTTAAACAGGGGGGTGGAAACGTTACGGGAATAAAACAGATACTGTTTACAAAGGAGAGAGGGGAATGTTACGGGAATAGAAAATACCCAAAATTTATAAAGGAGCGTGTAGAACATTATCTGAATAAAACACAGGTACTATTTATTACAACGTGAGGGAAATATTACGGGAATAAAAGTCAGACACAATTTGAATGGGGGGAGGAAATTATACGGGAATAAAACACAGATACAGTTTACAAAGGAGTGAGGGGAAATTTACGGGAATAAAAAGGAAATATTACGGGAATAAAACACAAACACAATTTAAGTAGGGGGGAGGAAATGTTACGGGAATAAAACACAGATACAGTTTACAAAGGAGTGAGGGGAAAGTTAGGGGTATAAAACGGAAATATTACGGGAATAAATCACAGACACAATTTAA
This sequence comes from Narcine bancroftii, assembly GCF_036971445.1. NCBI lineage: Eukaryota > Metazoa > Chordata > Chondrichthyes > Torpediniformes > Narcinidae > Narcine > Narcine bancroftii. The sequence continues at coordinate 765,838 of NW_027211800.1, read as the reverse complement.
ATAGGGGGAGGAAATGTTACGGGAATAAAACACAGACACAATTTAAATAGGGGGAGGAAATGTAACGGGAATAAAACACAGATACAGTTTACAAAGGAGTGTGGAGAAAGTTAGGGGAATAAAAAGGAAATATTACGGGAATAAAACACAGACACAATTTAAACAGGGGGGTGGAAACGTTACGGGAATAAAACAGATACAGTTTACAAAGGAGAGAGGGGAATGTTACGGGAATAGAAAATACCCAAAATTTATAAAGGAGCGTGTAGAACATTATCTGAATAAAACACAGATACTATTTATTACAACGTGAGGGAAATATTACGGGAATAAAAGTCACACACAATTTAAATAGGGGTGTTGAAATGTTACGAGAATAAAACACTGATACAGTTTACAAAGGAGTAAGGGGAAAGTTACGGGAAAAAAAGGAAATATTACGGGAATAAAACACAGACACAATCTAAATCGGGGGAGGAAATGTTACGGGAATAAAACACAGATACAGTTTACAAAGGAGTGAGGGGAAAGTTACGGGAATAAAAAGGAAATATTACGGGAACAAAACACAGACACTATTTAAATAGGGGGAGCAACTGTTACGGGAATAAAACACAGATACAGTTAACAAAGGAGTGAGGGGAAAGTTACGGGAATAGAAAATACCCAAAATTTATAAAGGAGCGAGTAGAACATTATCTGAATAAAACACAGATACTATTTATTAAAACGTGAGGGAAATATTACGGGAATAAAACTCAGACACAATTTAAATAGGGGGGTGGAAATGTTATGGGATTAAAACACAGATACAGTTTACAAAGGAGTGATGGGAAAGTTACGGGAATAAAAAGGAAATATTAAGGGAATAAAACACAAACACAATTTAAATAGTGGGGAGGAAATGTTACGGACATAAAGCACAGATACAGTTTACAAAGGAGTGTGGGGAAAGTTAGGGGACTAAAATGGAAATATAACGGGAATAAAACACAAACAGAATTTAAATAGGGGGGAGGAAATGTTACGGGAATAAAACACAGATACAGTTTACAAAGGAGTGAGGGGAAAGTTACGGGAATAGAAAATACCCAAAATTTATAAAGTAGCGAGTAGAATATTCTCTGAATAAAACACAGATACTATTTATTAAAACGTGAGGGAAATATTACGGGAATAAAACTCAGACACAATTTAAATAGGGGGGAGGAAATGTTACGGGAATAAAACACAGATACAGTTTACAAAGGAGTGAGGGGAAAGTTACGGGAATAAAAAGGAAATATTACGGGAATAAAACACAGACACAATTTAAATAAGGGGGAGGAAATGTTACGGGAATAAAACACAGATAGAGTTTACAAAGGAGTTATGGGAAAGTCACGGGAATAAAAAGGAAATATTACCGGAATAAAACACAGACACAATTTAAACATGGGGGATGAAATGTTGCGGAATAAAACACAGATACAGTTTACAAAGGAGTGAGGGGAAAGTTACGGGAATAAAAAGGAAATATTACGGGAATAAAACACAGTCACAATTTAAATAGGGGGAGGAAATGTTACGGAAATAAAACACAGATACAGTTTACAAAGGAGTGTGGAGAATGTTAGGGGAATAAAAAGGAAATATTACGGGAATCAAACACAGATGCTATTTATTAAAACGTGAGGGATATATTACGGGAATAAAAGTCAGACACAATTTAAATACGGGGGACGAAATGTTACGAGAATAAAACACTGATACAGTTTACAAAGGAGTGAGGGGAAAATTACGGGAAAAAAAGGAAATATTACGGAAATAAAACACAGACACAATTTAAATAGGGCGGAGGAAATGTTACGGACATAAAACATAGATACAGTTTGCAAAGGAGTGAGGGGAAAGTTACGGGAATAAAAAGGAAATATTACGGGAATAAAACACAGACACAATTTATAAAGTGGGGAGGAAATGTTATGGGAATAAAACACAGATGCAGTTTACAAAGGAGTGAGGGGAAAGTTACGGCAATAAAAAGGAAATATTACGGGAATAAAACACAGACATAATTTAAATAGGGGGAGGAAATGTAACGGGAATAAAACACAGATACATTTTTCAAAGGAGTGTGGAGAAAGTTAGGGGAATAAAAAGGAAATATTACGGGAATAAAACACAGAGACAATTTAAACAGGGGGGTGGAAATGTTACTGGAATAAAACAAATACAGTTTACAAAGGAGTGAGGAGAATGTTACGGGAATAGAAAGGAAATATTACGGGAATAAAACACAGATACTATTTTAAAACGTGAGGGAAATATTACGGGAATAAAACTCAGACACAATTTTAAAACGTGAGGGAAATATTACGGGAATAAAACTCAGACACAATTTAAATAGGGGGGAGGAAATGTTACGGGAATAAAACACAGATACAGTTTACAAAGGAGTGAGGGGAAAGTTACGGGAAAAAAAAAAGTAATATTACGGGAATAAAACACAGACACAATTTAAATAGGGGGGAGGAAATGTTACGGGAATAAAACAAAGAAACAGTTTACAAAGGAGTGAGGGGAAAGTTAGGGGTATAAAACGGAAATATTACGGGAATAAATAACTGTCACAATTTAAATAGGGGGAGGAAATTTTACGGGAATAAAACACAGATACAGTTTACAAAGGAGTGAGGAGAAAGTTAGGGGACTAAAATGGAAATATAACGGGAATAAAACACAAACACAATTTAAATAGGGGGGAGGAAATGTTACGGGAATAAAACACAGATACAGTTTACAAAGGAGTGAGGAGAAATTTACCGGGATTAGAAAATACCCAAAATTTATAAAGGAGCGAGTAGAACATTATCTGAATAAAACACAGATACTATTTATTAAAACGTTAGGGAAATATTACGGGAATAAAACTCAGACACAATTTGAATGGGGGGAGGAAACTGTACGGGAAAAAAACACAGATACAGTTTAGAAAGGAGTGAGGGGAAAGTTACGGGAATAAAAAGGAAATATTACGGGAATAAAACACAAACACAATTTAAATAGGGGGGGAGGAAATGTTACGGGAATAAAACACAGATACAGTTTACAAAGGAGTGAGGGGAAAGTTACGGGAGTAGAAAATACCCAAAATTTATAAAGGAGCGAGTAGAACATTATCTGAATAAAACACAGATACTATTTATTAAAACGTGAGGGAAACATTACGGGAATAAAACTCAGACACAATTTAAATAGGGGGGAGGAAATGTTACGGGAATAAAACACAGATACATTTTTCAAAGGAGTGTGGAGAAAGTTAGGGGAATAAAAAGGAAATATTACGGGAATAAAACACAGAGACAATTTAAACAGGGGGGTGGAAATGTTACTGGAATAAAACAAATACAGTTTACAAAGGAGTGAGGAGAATGTTACGGGAATAGAAAGGAAATATTACGGGAATAAAACACAGATACTATTTTAAAACGTGAGGGAAATATTACGGGAATAAAACTCAGACACAATTTTAAAACGTGAGGGAAATATTACGGGAATAAAACTCAGACACAATTTAAATAGGGGGGAGGAAATGTTACGGGAATAAAACACAGATACAGTTTACAAAGGAGTGAGGGGAAAGTTACGGGAAAAAAAAAAGTAATATTACGGGAATAAAACACAGACACAATTTAAATAGGGGGGAGGAAATGTTACGGGAATAAAACACAGAAACAGTTTACAAAGGAGTGAGGGGAAAGTTAGGGGTATAAAACGGAAATATTACGGGAATAAATAACAGTCACAATTTAAATAGGGGGAGGAAATTTTACGGGAATAAAACACAGATACAGTTTACAAAGGAGTGAGGAGAAAGTTAGGGGACTAAAATGGAAATATAACGGGAATAAAACACAAACACAATTTAAATAGGGGGGAGGAAATGTTACGGGAATAAAACACAGATACAGTTTACAAAGGAGTGAGGAGAAATTTACCGGGATTAGAAAATACCCAAAATTTATAAAGGAGCGAGTAGAACATTATCTGAATAAAACACAGATACTATTTATTAAAACGTTAGGGAAATATTACGGGAATAAAACTCAGACACAATTTGAATGGGGGGAGGAAACTGTACGGGAAAAAAACACAGATACAGTTTAGAAAGGAGTGAGGGGAAAGTTACGGGAATAAAAAGGAAATATTACGGGAATAAAACACAAACACAATTTAAATAGGGGGGGAGGAAATGTTACGGGAATAAAACACAGATACAGTTTACAAAGGAGTGAGGGGAAAGTTACGGGAGTAGAAAATACCCAAAATTTATAAAGGAGCGAGTAGAACATTATCTGAATAAAACACAGATACTATTTATTAAAACGTGAGGGAAACATTACGGGAATAAAACTCAGACACAATTTAAATAGGGGGGAGGAAATGTTACGGGAATAAAACACAGATACAGTTTACAAAGGAGTGAGGGGAAAGTTACGGGAATAAAAAGGAAATATTACGGGAACAAAACACAGACACAATTTAAACAGTGGGGAGGAAATGTTGCGGAATAAAACACAGATACAGTTTACAAAGGAGTGAGTGGAAAGTTAGGGGAATAAAATGGAAATATTACGGGAATAAAACACAGTCACAATTTAAATATGGGGAGGAAATGTTACGGGAATAAAACACAGATACAATTTACAAAGGAGTGAGGGTAAAGTTACGGTAATAAAACGGAATTATTGCGGCAATAAAACACGGACACTATTTAAATAGGGGGAGCAACTGTTACGGGAATAAAACACAGATACAGTTTACAAAGGAGTGAGGGGAAAGTTACGGGAATAGAAAATACCCAAAATTTATAAAGGAGCGAGTAGAACATTATCTGAATAAAACACAGATACTATTTATTAAAACGTGAGGGAAATATTACGGGAATAAAACTCAGACACAATTTAAATAGGGGGGTGGAAATGTTATGGGAATAAAACACAGATACAGTTTACAAAGGAGTGATGGGAAAGTTACGGGAATAAAAAGGAAATATTAAGGGAATAAAACACAAACACAATTTAAATAGTGGGGAGGAAATGTTACGGACATAAAGCACAGATACAGTTTACAAAGGAGTGTGGGGAAAGTTAGGGGACTAAAATGGAAATATAACGGGAATAAAACACAAACACAATTTAAAAAGGGGGTGGAAATGTTATGGGAATAAAACAGAGATACAGTTTACAAAGGAGTGAGGAGAAAGTTACCGGGAATAGAAAATACCCAATATTTATAAAGGAGCGAGTAGAATATTATCTGAATAAAACACAGATACTATTTATTAAAACGTGAGGGAAATATTACGGGAATAAAACTCAGACACAATTTGAATGGGGGGAGGAAATTATACGGGAATAAAACACAGATACAGTTTACAAAGGAGTGAGGGGAAAGTTACGGGAATAAAAAGGAAATATTACGGGAATAAAACACAAACACAATTTAAATAGGGGGGAGGAAATGTTACGGGAATAAAACACAGATACAGTTTACAAAGGAGTGAGGGGAAAGTTAGGGGTATAAAACGGAAATATTACGGGAATAAATCACAGACACAATTTAAATAGAGGGAGGAAATGTTACGGGAATAAAACACAGATACAGTTTACAAAGGAGTGAGGAGAAAGTTAGGGGACTAAAATGGAAATATAACGGGAATAAAACACAAACACAATTTAAATAGGGGGGAGGAAATGTTACGGGAATAAAACACAGATACAGTTTACAAATGAGTAAGGTAAAGTTACGGGAATAAAACGGAATAATTACGGGAATAAAACACAGACACAATTTATATAGGGGGAGCAACTGTTACGGGAATAAAACACAGATACAGTTTACAAAGGAGTGAGGGGAAAGTTACAGGAATAAAAAGGAAATATTACGGGAATAAAACACAGACACAATTTAAATAGGGGGAGGAAATGTTACGGGAATAAAACACAGATACAGTTTACAAAGGAGTGCGGGGAAAGGTACGGGAATAGAAAGGAAATATTACGGGAATAAAACACAAACACAATTTAAATAGTGGGGATGAAATGTTACGGACATAAAGCACAGATACAGTTTACAAAGGAGTGTGGGGAAAGTTAGGGGACTAAAATGGAAATATAACGGGAATAAAACACAAACACAATTTAAATAGGGGGGAGGAAATGTTATGGGAATAAAACACAGATACAGTTTACAAAGGAGTGAGGAGAAAGTTACCGGGAATAGAAAATACCCAATATTTATAAAGGAGCGAGTAGAATATTATCTGAATAAAACACAGATACTATTTATTAAAACGTGAGGGAAATATTACGGGAATAAAACTCAGACACAATTTGAATGGGGGGAGGAAATTTTACGGGAATAAAACACAGATACAGTTTACAAAGGAGTGAGGGGAGAGTTACGGGAATAAAAAAGGAAATATTACGGGAATAAAACACAAACACAATTTAAATTGGGGGGAGGAAATGTTACGGGAATAAAACACAGATACAGTTTACAAAGGAGTGAGGGGAAAGTTAGGGGTATAAAACGGAAATATTACGGGAATAAATCACAGACACAATTTAAATAGGGGGAGGAAATTTTACGGGAATAAAACACAGATACAGTTTACAAAGGAGTGAGGGGAAAGTTACGGGAATAGAAAATACCCAAAATTTATAAAGGATCGAGTAGAACATTATCTGAATAAAACAAAGATACTATTTATTAAAACGTGAGGGAAATATTACGGGAATAAAACTCAGACACAATTTAAATAGGGGGGTGGAAATGTTATGGGAATAAAACACAAATACAGTTTACAATGGAGTGATGGGAAAGTTACGGGAATAAAAAGGAAATATTACGGGAATAAAACACAGACACAATTTAAATAGGGGGAGGAAATGTAACGGGAATAAAACACAGATACAGTTTACAAAGGAGTGTGGAGAAAGTTAGGGGAATAAAAAGGAAATATTACGGGAATAAAACACAGACACAATTTAAACAGGGGGGTGGAAACGTGACGGGAATAAAACAGATACAGTTTACAAAGGAGAGAGGGGAATGTTACGGGAATAGAAAATACCCAAAATTTATAAAGGAGCGTGTAGAACATTATCTGAGTAAAACACAGATACTATTTATTACAACGTGAGGGAAATATTACGGGAATAAAAGTCACACACAATTTAAATAGGGGGGTTGAAATGTTACGAGAATAAAACACTGATACAGTTTACAAAGGAGTAAGGGGAAAGTTACGGGAAAAAAAGGAAATATTACGGGAATAAAACACAGACACAATCTAAATCGGGGGAGGAAATGTTACGGGAATAAAACACAGATACAGTTTACAAACGAGTGAGGGGAAAGTTAGGGGAATAAAACGGAAATATTACGGGAATAAAACACAGACACAATTTAAATAGGGGGAGGAAATGTTACGGGAATAAAACACATATACAGTTAACAAAGGAGTGAGGGGTAAGTTACGGGAATAAAAAGGAAATATTACGGGAATAAAACACAGACACAATTTATAAAGGGGGGAGGAAAGGTTACGGACATAAAACACAGATACAGTTTACAAAGGAGTTAGGGGAAAGTTACGGGAATAAAAAGAAAATATTACGGGAATAAAACACAGACATAATTTAAATAGGGGGAGGAAATGTAACGCGAATAAAACACTGATACTATTTACAAAGGAGTGAGGGGAAAGTTACGGGAATAAAAAGGAAATATTACGGGAATAAAACACAAACACAATTTAAATAGGGGGGGAGGAAATGTTACGTGAATAAAACACAGATACAGTTTACAAAGGAGTGATGGGAAAGTTACGGGAATAAAAAGGAAATATTAAGGGAATAAAACACAAACACAATTTAAATAGTGGGGAGGAAATGTTACGGACATAAAGCACAGATACTGTTTACAAAGGAGTGTGGGGAAAGTTAGGGGACTAAAATGGAAATATAACGGGAATAAAACACAAACACAATTTAAATAGGGGGGAGGAAATGTTATGGGAATAAAACAGAGATACAGTTTACAAAGGAGTGAGGAGAAAGTTACCGGGAATAGAAAATACCCAATATTTATAAAGGAGCGAGTAGAATATTATCTGAATAAAACACAGATACTATTTATTAAAACGTGAGGGAAATATTACGGAAATAAAACTCAGACACAATTTGAATGGGGGGAGGAAATTATACGGGAATAAAACACAGATACAGTTTACAAAGGAGTGAGGGGAAATTTACGGGAATAAAAAGGAAATGTTACGGGAATAAAACACAAACACAATTTAAGTAGGGGGGAGGAAATGTTACGGGAATAAAACACAGATACAGTTTACAAAGGAGTGAGGGGAAAGTTAGGGGTATAAAACGGAAATATTACGGGAATAAATCACAGACACAATTTAAATAGGGGGAGGAAATGTTACGGGAATAAAACACAGACACAATTTAAATAGGGGGAGGAAACGTAACGGGAATAAAACACAGATACAGTTTACAAAGGAGTGTGGAGAAAGTTAGGGGAATAAAAAGGAAATATTACGGGAATAAAACACAGACACAATTTAAACAGGGGGGTGGAAACGTTACGGGAATAAAACAGATACAGTTTACAAAGGAGAGAGGGGAATGTTACGGGAATAGAAAATACCCAAAATTTATAAAGGAGCGTGTAGAACATTATCTGAATAAAACACAGATACTATTTATTACAACGTGAGGGAAATATTACGGGAATAAAAGTCACACACAATTTAAATAGGGGGGTTGAAATGTTACGAGAATAAAACACTGATACAGTTTACAAAGGAGTAAGGGGAAAGTTACGGGAAAAAAAGGAAATATTACGGGAATAAAACACAGACACAATCTAAATCGGGGGAGGAAATGTTACGGGAATAAAACACAGATACAGTTTACAAACGAGTGAGGGGAAAGTTAGGGGAATAAAACGGAAATATTACGGGAATAAAACACAGACACAATTTAAACAGGGGGGTGGAAACGTTACGGGAATAAAACAGATACAGTTTACAAAGGAGAGAGGGGAATGTTACGGGAATAGAAAATACCCAAAATTTATAAACGAGCGTGTAGAACATTATCTGAATAAAACACAGATACTATTTATTACAACGTGAGGGAAATATTACGGGAATAAAAGTCACACACAATTTAAATAGGGGGGTTGAAATGTTACGAGAATAAAACACTGATACAGTTTACAAACGAGTGAGGGGAAAGTTAGGGGAATAAAACGGAAATATTACGGGAATAAAACACAGACACAATCTAAATCGGGGGAGGAAATGTTACGGGAATAAAACACAGATACAGTTTACAAACGAGTGAGGGGAAAGTTAGGGGAATAAAACGGAAATATTACGGGAATAAAACACAGACACAATTTAAATAGGGGGAGGATATGTTACGGGAATAAAACACATATACAGTTAACAAAGGAGTGAGGGGTAAGTTACGGGAATAAAAAGGAAATATTACGGGAATAAAACACAGACACAATTTATAAAGGGGGGAGGAAATGTTACGGGGATAAAACACAGATACAGTTTACAAAGGAATGAGGGGAAAGTTACAGGAATAAAAATTATCCAAAATTTATAAAGGCTTGAGGGAAATATTACCGGAATATACCACAGACACAATTTATAAAGGAAAATGGAAAAGTTACGCGAATAAAACACACATACAATTTATATAAAGCAAGGATAACTTTAGAGGAATAAAACGCTGACACAATTTAAAAAGGGCGGAGGAAATGTTATGGACATAAAACGCAGATACAGTTTACAAAGGAGTTAGGGGAAAGTTACGGGAATAAAAAGAAAATATTACGGGAATAAAACACAGACATAATTTAAATAGGGGGAGGAAATGTAACGGGAATAAAACACTGATACCATTTACAAAGGAGTGAGGGGAAAGTTACGGGAATAAAAAGGAAATATTACGGGAATAAAACACAAACACAATTTAAATAGGGGGGGAGGAAATGTTACGGGAATAAAACACAATTACAGTTTACAAAGGAGTGATGGGAAAGTTACGGGAATAAAAAGGAAATATTAAGGGAATAAAACACAAACACAATTTAAATAGTGGGGAGGAAATGTTACGGGCATAAAGCACAGATACAGTTTACATAGGAGTGTGGGGAAAGTTAGGGGACTAAAATGGAAATATAACGGGAATAAAACACAAACACAATTTAAATAGGGGGGAGGAAATGTTATGGGAATAAAACACAGATACAGTTTACATAGGAGTGAGGAGAAAGTTACCGGGAATAGAAAACACCCAATATTTATAAAGGAGCGAGTAGAATATTATCTGAATAAAACACAGATACTATTTATTAAAACGTGAGCGAAATATTACGGGAATAAAACTCAGACACAATTTGAATGCGGGGAGGAAATTGTACGGGAATAAAACACAGATACAGTTTACAAAGGAGTGAGGGGAAAGTTACGGGAATAAAAAATTAAATATTACGGGAATAAAACACAAACACAATTTAAATAGGGGGGAGGAAATGTTACGGGAATAAAACACAGATACAGTTTACAAAGGAGTGAGGGGAAAGTTAGGGGTATAAAACGGAAATATTACGGGAATAAATCACAGACACAATTTAAATAGGGGGAGGAAATGTTACGGGAATAAAACACAGATACAGTTTACAAAGGAGTGAGGGGAAAGTTACGGGAATAGAAAATACCCAAAATTTATAAAGGAGCGAGTAGAACATTATCTGAATAAAACACAGATACTATTTATTAAAACGTGAGGGAAATATTACGGGAATAAAACTCAGACACAATTTAAATAGGGGGGTGGAAATGTTACGGGAATAAAACACAGATACAGTTTACAAAGGAGTGAGGGGAAAGTTACGGGAATAAAAAAGGAAATATTACGGGAATAAAACACAAACACAATTTAAATAGGGGGGAGGAAATGTTACGGGAATAAAACACAGATACAGTTTACAAAGGAGTGAGGGGAAAGTTAGGGGTATAAAACGGAAATATTACGGGAATAAATCACAGACACAATTTAAATAGGGGGAGGAAATTTTACGGGAATAAAACACAGATACAGTTTACAAAGGAGTGAGGAGAAAGTTACGGGAATAAAAAGGAAATATTACGGGAATAAAACACAGACACAATTTAAACAGGGGGGATGAAATGTTGCGGAATAAAACACAGATACAGTTTAAAAGGAGTGAGGGGAAAGTTACGGGAATAAAAAGGAAATATTACGGGAATAAAACACAGACACAATCTAAATAGGGGGAGGAAATGTAACGGGAATAAAACACCGATACAGTTTACAAAGGAGTGTGGAGAAAGTTAGGGGAATAAAAAGGAAATATTACGGGAATAAAACACAGACACAATTTAAACAGGGGGGTGGAAACGTTACGGGAATAAAACAGATACTGTTTACAAAGGAGAGAGGGGAATGTTACGGGAATAGAAAATACCCAAAATTTATAAAGGAGCGTGTAGAACATTATCTGAATAAAACACAGGTACTATTTATTACAACGTGAGGGAAATATTACGGGAATAAAAGTCACACACAATTTAAATAGGGGGGGGTTGAAATGTAACGAGAATAAAACACAGATACAGTTTACAAACGAGTGAGGGGAAAGTTAGGGGAATAAAACGGAAATATTACGGGAATAAAACACAGACACAATTTAAATAGGGGAGGATGTTACGGGAATAAAACACAGATACAGTTTACAAAGGAGTGAGGAGAAAGTTAGGGGACTAAAATGGAAATATAACGGGAATAAAACACAAACACAATTTAAATAGGGGGGAGGAAATGTTACGGGAATAAAACACAGATACAGTTTACAAATGAGTAAGGGTAAAGTTACGGGAATAAAACGGAATTATTACGGGAATAAAACACAGACACAATTTATATAGGGGGAGCAACTGTTACGGGAATAAAATTCAGATACAGTTTACAAAGGAGTGAGGGGAAAGTTACGGGAATAGAAAATACCCAAAATTTATAAAGGAGCGAGTAGAACATTATCTGAATAAAACAAAGATACTATTTATTAAAACGTGAGGGAAATATTACGGGAATAAAACTCAGACACAATTTAAATAGGGGGGTGGAAATGTTGTGGGAATAAAACACAAATACAGTTTACAAAGGAGTGAGGGGAAAGTTACGGGAATAAAAAGGAAATATTACGGGAATAAAACACAGACACAATTTAAATAGGGGGAGGAAATGTAACGGGAATAAAACACAGATACAGTTTACAAAGGAGTGTGGAGAAAGTGAGGGGAATAAAAAGGAAATATTACGGGAATAAAACACAGACACAATTTAAACAGGGGGGTGGAAACGTTACGGGAATAAAACAGATACAGTTTACAAAGGAGAGAGGGGAATGTTACGGGAATAGAAAATACCCAAAATTTATAAAGGAGCGTGTAGAACATTATCTGAATAAAACACAGATACTATTTATTACAACGTGAGGGAAATATTACGGGAATAAAAGTCACACACAATTTAAATAGGGGGGTTGAAATGTTACGAGAATAAAACACTGATACAGTTTACAAAGGAGTAAGGGGAAAGTTACGGTAAAAAAAGGAAATATTACGGGAATAAAACACAGACACAATCTAAATCGGGGGAGGAAATGTTACGGGAATAAAACACAGATACAGTTTACAAACGAGTGAGGGGAAAGTTAGGGGAATAAAACGGAAATATTACGGGAATAAAACACAGACACAATTTAAATAGGGGGAGGAAATGTTACGGGAATAAAACACATATACAGTTAACAAAGGAGTGAGGGGTAAGTTACGGGAATAAAAAGGAAATATTACGGGAATAAAACACAGACACAATTTATAAAGGGGGGAGGAAATGTTACGGACATAAAACACAGATACAGTTTACAAACGAGTTAGGGGAAAGTTACGGGAATAAAAAGAAAATATTACGGGAATAAAACACAGACATAATTTAAATAGGGGGAGGAAATGTAACGGGAATAAAACACTGATACTATTTACAAAGGAGTGAGGGGAAAGTTACGGGAATAAAAAGGAAATATTACGGGAATAAAACACAAACACAATTTAAATAGGGGGGGAGGAAATGTTACGGGAATAAAACACAGATACAGTTTACAAAGGAGTGATGGGAAAGTTACGGAAATAAAAAGGAAATATTAAGGGAATAAAACACAAACACAATTTAAATAGTGGGGAGGAAATGTTACGGACATAAAGCACAGATACTGTTTACAAAGGAGTGTGGGGAAAGTTAGGGGACTAAAATGGAAATATAACGGGAATAAAACACAAACACAATTTAAATAGGGGGGAGGAAATGTTATGGGAATAAAACAGAGATACAGTTTACAAAGGAGTGAGGAGAAAGTTACCGGGAATAGAAAATACCCAATATTTATAAAGGAGCGAGTAGAATATTATCTGAATAAAACACAGATACTATTTATTAAAACGTGAGGGAAATATTACGGGAATAAAACTCAGACACAATTTGAATGGGGGGAGGAAATTATACGGGAATAAAACACAGATACAGTTTACAAAGGAGTGAGGGGAAATTTACGGGAATAAAAAGGAAATATTACGGGAATAAAACACAAACACAATTTAAGTAGGGGGGAGGAAATGTTACGGGAATAAAACACAGATACAGTTTACAAAGGAGTGAGGGGAAAGTTAGGGGTATAAAACGGAAATATTACGGGAATAAATCACAGACACAATTCAAATAGGGGGAGGAAATGTTACGGGAATAAAACACAGACACAATTTAAATAGGGGGAGGAAATGTAACGGGAATAAAACACAGATACAGTTTACAAAGGAGTGTGGAGAAAGTTAGGGGAATAAAAAGGAAATATTACGGGAATAAAACACAGACACAATTTAAACAGGGGGGTGGAAACGTTACGGGAATAAAACAGATACAGTTTACAAAGGAGAGAGGGGAATGTCACGGGAATAGAAAATACCCAAAATTTATAAAGGAGCGTGTAGAACATTATCTGAATAAAACACAGATACTATTTATTACAACGTGAGGGAAATATTACGGGAATAAAAGTCACACACAATTTAAATAGGGGGGTTGAAATGTTACGAGAATAAAACACTGATACAGTTTACAAAGGAGTAAGGGGAAAGTTACGGGAAAAAAAGGAAATATTACGGGAATAAAACACAGACACAATCTAAATCGGGGGAGGAAATGTTACGGGAATAAAACACAGATACAGTTAACAAAGGAGTGAGGGGTAAGTTACGGGAATAAAAAGGAAATATTACGGGAATAAAACACAGACACAATTTATAAAGGGGGGAGGAAATGTTACGGGGATAAAACACAGATACAGTTTACAAAGGAATGAGGGGAAAGTTACAGGAATAAAAATTATCCAAAATTTATAAAGGCTTGAGGGAAATATTACCGGAATATACCACAGACACAATTTATAAAGGAAAATGGAAAAGTTACGCGAATAAAACACACATACAATTTATATAAAGCAAGGATAACTTTAGTGGAATAAAACGCTGACACAATTTAAAAAGGGCGGAGGAAATGTTACGGACATAAAACGCAGATACAGTTTACAAAGGAGTTAGGGGAAAGTTACGGGAATAAAAAGAAAATATTACGGGAATAAAACACAGACATAATTTAAATAGGGGGAGGAAATGTAACGGGAATAAAACACTGATACTATTTACAAAGGAGTGAGGGGAAAGTTACGGGAATAAAAAGGAAATATTACGGGAATAAAACACAAACACAATTTAAATAGGGGGGAGGAAATGTTACGGGAATAAAACACAGATACAGTTTACAAAGGAGTGATGGGAAAGTTACGGGAATAAAAAGGAAATATTAAGGGAATAAAACACAAACACAATTTAAATAGTGGGGAGGAAATGTTACGGACATAAAGCACAGATACTGTTTACAAAGGAGTGTGGGGAAAGTTAGGGGACTAAAATGGAAATATAACGGGAACAAAACACAAACACAATTTAAATAGGGGGGAGGAAATGTTATGGGAATAAAACAGAGATACAGTTTACAAAGGAGTGAGGAGAAAGTTACAGGGAATAGAAAATACCCAATATTTATAAAGGAGCGAGTAGAATATTATCTGAATAAAACACAGATACTATTTATTAAAACGTGAGGGAAATATTACGGGAATAAAACTCAGACACAATTTGAATGGGGGGAGGAAATTATACGGGAATAAAACACAGATACAGTTTACAAAGGAGTGAGGGGAAATTTACGGGAATAAAAAGGAAATATTACGGGAATAAAACACAAACACAATTTAAGTAGGGGGGAGGAAATGTTACGGGAATAAAACTCAGATACAGTTTACAAAGGAGTGAGGGGAAAGTTAGGGGTATAAAACGGAAATATTACGGGAATAAATCACAGACACAATTTAAATAGGGGGAGGAAATGTTACGGGAATAAAACACAGATACAGTTTACAAAGGAGTGAGGAGAAAGTTAGGGGACTAAAATGGAAATATAACGGGAATAAAACACAAACACAATTTAAATAGGGGGGAGGAAATGTCACGGGAATAAAACACAGATACAGTTTACAAATGAGTAAGGGTAAAGTTACGGGAATAAAACGGAATAATTACGGGAATAAAACACAGACACAATTTATATAGGGGGAGCAACTGTTACGGGAATAAAACACAGATACAGTTTACAAAGGAGTGAGAGGGAAAGTTACGGGAATAGAAAATACCCAAAATTTATAAAGGAGCGAGTAGAACATTATCTGAATAAAACACAGATACTATTTATTAAAACGTGAGGGAAATATTACGGGAATAAAACTCAGACACAATTTAAATAGGGGGGTGGAAATGTTATGGGAATAAAACACAGATACAGTTTACAAAGGAGTGATGGGAAAGTTACGGGAATAAAAAGGAAATATTACGGGAATAAAACACAGACACAATTTAAACAGGGGGGATGAAATGTTGCGGAATAAAACACAGATACAGTTTAAAAGGAGTGAGGGGAAAGTTACGGGAATAAAAAGGAAATATTACGGGAATAAAACACAAACACAATTTAAATAGTGGGGAGGAAATGTTACGGACATAAAGCACAGATACAGTTTACAAAGGAGTGAGGGGTAAGTTACAGGAATAAAAAGGAAATATTACGGGAATAAAACACAGACACAATTTAAATAGGGGGAGGAAATGTTACGGGAATAAAACACAGATACAGTTTACAAAGGAGTGCGGGGAAAGTTACGGGAATAGAAATGAAATATTACGGGAATAAAACACAAACACAATTTAAATAGTGGGGAGGAAATGTTACGGGCATAAAGCACAGATACAGTTTACAAAGGAGTGTGGGGAAAGTTAGGGGACTAAAATGGAAATATAACGGGAATAAAACACAAACACAATTTAAATAGGGGGGAGGAAATGTTATGGGAATAAAACACAGATACAGTTTACAAAGGAGTGAGGAGAAAGTTACCGGGAATAGAAAACACCCAATATTTATAAAGGAGCGAGTAGAATATTATCTGAATAAAACACAGATACTATTTATTAAAACGTGAGGGAAATATTACGGGAATAAAACTCAGACACAATTTGAATGCGGGGAGGAAATTGTACGGGAATAAAACACAGATACAGTTTACAAAGGAGTGAGGGGAAAGTTACGGGAATAAAAAGGAAATATTACGGGAATAAAACACAGACACAATTTAAATAAGGGGGAGGAAATGTTACGGGAATAAAACACAGATAGAGTTTACAAAGGAGTGATGGGAAAGTCACGGGAATAAAAAGGAAATATTACCGGAATAAAACACAGACACAATTTAAACATGGGGGATGAAATGTTGCGGAATAAAACACAGATACAGTTTACAAAGGAGTGAGGGGAAAGTTACGGGAATAAAAAGGAAATATTACGGGAATAAAACACAGTCACATTTTAAATAGGGGGAGGAAATGTTACGGAAATAAAACACAGATACAGTTTACAAAGGAGTGTGGAGAATGTTAGGGGAATAAAAAGGAAATATTACGGGAATCAAACACAGATACTATTTATTAAAACGTGAGGGATATATTACGGGAATAAAAGTCAGACACAATTTAAATAGGGGGGACGAAATGTTACGAGAATAAAACACTGATACAGTTTACAAAGGAGTGAGGGGAAAATTACGGGAAAAAAAGGAAATATTACGGGAATAAAACACAGACACAATTTAAATAGGGCGGAGGAAATGTTACGGACATAAAACACAGATACAGTTTGCAAAGGAGTGAGGGGAAAGTTACGGGAATAAAAAGGAAATATTACGGGAATAAAACACAGACACAATTTATAAAGTGGGGAGGAAATGTTATGGGAATAAAACACAGATGCAGTTTACAAAGGAGTGAGGGGAAAGTTACGGCAATAAAAAGGAAATATTACGGGAATAAAACACAGACATAATTTAAATAGGGGGAGGAAATGTAACGGGAATAAAACACAGATACATTTTTCAAAGGAGTGTGGAGAAAGTTAGGGGAATAAAAAGGAAATATTACGGGAATAAAACACAGAGACAATTTAAACAGGGGGTTGGAAATGTTACTGGAATAAAACAAATACAGTTTACAAAGGAGTGAGGAGAATGTTACGGGAATAGAAAGGAAATATTACGGGAATAAAACACAGATACTATTTTAAAACGTGAGGGAAATATTACGGGAATAAAACTCAGACACAATTTTAAAACGTGAGGGAAATATTACGGGAATAAAACTCAGACACAATTTAAATAGGGGGGAGGAAATGTTACGGGAATAAAACACAGATACAGTTTACAAAGGAGTGAGGGGAAAGTTACGGGAAAAAAAAAAGTAATATTAAGGGAATAAAACACAGACACAATTTAAATAGGGGGGAGGAAATGTTGCGGGAATAAAACACAGAAACAGTTTACAAAGGAGTGAGGGGAAAGTTAGGGGTATAAAACGGAAATATTACGGGAATAAATAACAGTCACAATTTAAATAGGGTGAGGAAATTTTACGGGAATAAAACACAGATACAGTTTACAAAGGAGTGAGGAGAAAGTTAGGGGACTAAAATGGAAATATAACGGGAATAAAACACAAACACAATTTAAATAGGGGGGAGGAAATGTTACGGGAATAAAACACAGATACAGTTTACAAAGGAGTGAGGAGAAATTTACCGGGATTAGAAAATACAAAAATTTATAAAGGAGCGAGTAGAACATTATCTGAATAAAACACAGATACTATTTATTAAAACGTTAGGGAAATATTACGGGAATAAAACTCAGACACAATTTGAATGGGGGGAGGAAACTGTACGGGAAAAAAACACAGATACAGTTTAGAAAGGAGTGAGGGGAAAGTTACGGGAATAAAAAGGAAATATTACGGGAATAAAACACAAACACAATTTAAATAGGGGGGGAGGAAATGTTACGGGAATAAAACACAGATACAGTTTACAAAGGAGTGAGGGGAAAGTTACGGGAGTAGAAAATACCCAAAATTTATAAAGGAGCGAGTAGAACATTATCTGAATAAAACACAGATACTATTTATTAAAACGTGATGGAAACATTACGGGAATAAAACTCAGACACAATTTAAATAGGGGGGAGGAAATGTTACGGGAATAAAACACAGATACAGTTTACAAAGGAGTGAGGGGAAAGTTACGGGAATAAAAAGGAAATATTACGGGAACAAAACACAGACACAATTTAAACAGGGGGGAGGAAATGTTGCGGAATAAAACACAGATACAGTTTACAAAGGAGTGAGTGGAAAGTTAGGGGAATAAAATGGAAATATTACGGGAATAAAACACAGTCACAATTTAAATAT
This sequence comes from Narcine bancroftii, assembly GCF_036971445.1. Taxonomy (NCBI): domain Eukaryota; kingdom Metazoa; phylum Chordata; class Chondrichthyes; order Torpediniformes; family Narcinidae; genus Narcine; species Narcine bancroftii. Next base: position 746,772 of record NW_027211800.1, on the reverse strand, counting down.
GGGGAGGAAATGTTACGGGAATAAAACACAGATACAATTTACAAAGGAGTGAGGGTAAAGTTACGGGAATAAAACGGAATTATTGCGGCAATAAAACACGGACACTATTTAAATAGGGGGAGCAACTGTTACGGGAATAAAACACAGATACAGTTTACAAAGGAGTGAGGGGAAAGTTACGGGAATAGAAAATACCCAAAATTTATAAAGGAGCGAGTAGAACATTATCTGAATAAAACACAGATACTATTTATTAAAACGTGAGGGAAATATTACGGGAATAAAACTCAGACACAATTTAAATAGGGGGGTGGAAATGTTATGGGAATAAAACACAGATACAGTTTACAAAGGAGTGATGGGAAAGTTACGGGAATAAAAAGGAAATATTAAGGGAATAAAACACAAACACAATTTAAATAGTGGGGAGGAAATGTTACGGACATAAAGCACAGATACAGTTTACAAAGGAGTGTGGGGAAAGTTTGGGGACTAAAATGGAAATATAACGGGAATAAAACACAAACACAATTTAAAAAGGGGGTGGAAATGTTATGGGAATAAAACAGAGATACAGTTTACAAAGGAGTGAGGAGAAAGTTACCGGGAATAGAAAATACCCAATATTTATAAAGGAGCGAGTAGAATATTATCTGAATAAAACACAGATACTATTTATTAAAACGTGAGGGAAATATTACGGGAATAAAACTCAGACACAATTTGAATGGGGGGAGGAAATTATACGGGAATAAAACACAGATACAGTTTACAAAGGAGTGAGGGGAAAGTTACGGGAATAAAAAGGAAATATTACGGGAATAAAACACAAACACAATTTAAATAGGGGGGAGGAAATGTTACGGGAATAAAACACAGATACAGTTTACAAAGGAGTGAGGGGAAAGTTAGGGGTATAAAAAGGAAATATTACGGGAATAAATCACAGACACAATTTAAATAGGGGGAGGAAATGTTACGGGAATAAAACACAGATACAGTTAACAAAGGAGTGAGGGGTAAGTTACGGGAATAAAAAGGAAATATTACGGGAATAAAACACAGACACAATTTATAAAGGGGGGAGGAAATGTTACGGGGATAAAACACAGATACAGTTTACAAAGGAATGAGGGGAAAGTTACAGGAATAAAAATTATCCAAAATTTATAAAGGCTTGAGGGAAATATTACCGGAATATACCACAGACACAATTTATAAAGGAAAATGGAAAAGTTACGCGAATAAAACACACATACAATTTATATAAAGCAAGGATAACTTTAGAGGAATAAAACGCTGACACAATTAAAAAGGGCGGAGGAAATGTTACGGACATAAAACGCAGATACAGTTTACAAAGGAGTTAGGGGAAAGTTACGGGAATAAAAAGAAAATATTACGGGAATAAAACACAGACATAATTTAAATAGGGGGAGGAAATGTAACGGGAATAAAACACTGATACTATTTACAAAGGAGTGAGGGGAAAGTTACGGGAATAAAAAGGAAATATTACGGGAATAAAACACAAACACAATTTAAATAGGGGGGAGGAAATGTTACGGGAATAAAACACAGATACAGTTTACAAAGGAGTGATGGGAAAGTTACGGGAATAAAAAGGAAATATTAAGGGAATAAAACACAAACACAATTTAAATAGTGGGGAGGAAATGTTACGGACATAAAGCACAGATACTGTTTACAAAGGAGTGTGGGGAAAGTTAGGGGACTAAAATGGAAATATAACGGGAACAAAACACAAACACAATTTAAATAGGGGGGAGGAAATGTTATGGGAATAAAACAGAGATACAGTTTACAAAGGAGTGAGGAGAAAGTTACAGGGAATAGAAAATACCCAATATTTATAAAGGAGCGAGTAGAATATTATCTGAATAAAACACAGATACTATTTATTAAAACGTGAGGGAAATATTACGGGAATAAAACTCAGACACAATTTGAATGGGGGGAGGAAATTATACGGGAATAAAACACAGATACAGTTTACAAAGGAGTGAGGGGAAATTTACGGGAATAAAAAGGAAATATTACGGGAATAAAACACAAACACAATTTAAGTAGGGGGGAGGAAATGTTACGGGAATAAAACTCAGATACAGTTTACAAAGGAGTGAGGGGAAAGTTAGGGGTATAAAACGGAAATATTACGGGAATAAATCACAGACACAATTTAAATAGGGGGAGGAAATGTTACGGGAATAAAACACAGATACAGTTTACAAAGGAGTGAGGAGAAAGTTAGGGGACTAAAATGGAAATATAACGGGAATAAAACACAAACACAATTTAAATAGGGGGGAGGAAATGTCACGGGAATAAAACACAGATACAGTTTACAAATGAGTAAGGGTAAAGTTACGGGAATAAAACGGAATAATTACGGGAATAAAACACAGACACAATTTATATAGGGGGAGCAACTGTTACGGGAATAAAACACAGATACAGTTTACAAAGGAGTGAGAGGGAAAGTTACGGGAATAGAAAATACCCAAAATTTATAAAGGAGCGAGTAGAACATTATCTGAATAAAACACAGATAGTATTTATTAAAACGTGAGGGAAATATTACGGGAATAAAACTCAGACACAATTTAAATAGGGGGGTGGAAATGTTATGGGAATAAAACACAGATACAGTTTACAAAGGAGTGATGGGAAAGTTACGGGAATAAAAAGGAAATATTACGGGAATAAAACACAGACACAATTTAAACAGGGGGGATGAAATGTTGCGGAATAAAACACAGATACAGTTTAAAAGGAGTGAGGGGAAAGTTACGGGAATAAAAAGGAAATATTACGGGAATAAAACACAAACACAATTTAAATAGTGGGGAGGAAATGTTACGGACATAAAGCACAGATACAGTTTACAAAGGAGTGAGGGGTAAGTTACAGGAATAAAAAGGAAATATTACGGGAATAAAACACAGACACAATTTAAATAGGGGGAGGAAATGTTACGGGAATAAAACACAGATACAGTTTACAAAGGAGTGCGGGGAAAGTTACGGGAATAGAAAGGAAATATTACGGGAATAAAACACAAACACAATTTAAATAGTGGGGAGGAAATGTTACGGGCATAAAGCACAGATACAGTTTACAAAGGAGTGTGGGGAAAGTTAGGGGACTAAAATGGAAATATAACGGGAATAAAACACAAACACAATTTAAATAGGGGGGAGGAAATGTTATGGGAATAAAACACAGATACAGTTTACAAAGGAGTGAGGAGAAAGTTACCGGGAATAGAAAACACCCAATATTTATAAAGGAGCGAGTAGAATATTATCTGAATAAAACACAGATACTATTTATTAAAACGTGAGGGAAATATTACGGGAATAAAACTCAGACACAATTTGAATGCGGGGAGGAAATTGTACGGGAATAAAACACAGATACAGTTTACAAAGGAGTGAGGGGAAAGTTACGGGAATAAAAAGGAAATATTACGGGAATAAAACACAGACACAATTTAAATAAGGGGGAGGAAATGTTACGGGAATAAAACACAGATAGAGTTTACAAAGGAGTGATGGGAAAGTCACGGGAATAAAAAGGAAATATTACCGGAATAAAACACAGACACAATTTAAACATGGGGGATGAAATGTTGCGGAATAAAACACAGATACAGTTTACAAAGGAGTGAGGGGAAAGTTACGGGAATAAAAAGGAAATATTACGGGAATAAAACACAGTCACATTTTAAATAGGGGGAGGAAATGTTACGGAAATAAAACACAGATACAGTTTACAAAGGAGTGTGGAGAATGTTAGGGGAATAAAAAGGAAATATTACGGGAATCAAACACAGATACTATTTATTAAAACGTGAGGGATATATTACGGGAATAAAAGTCAGACACAATTTAAATAGGGGGGACGAAATGTTACGAGAATAAAACACTGATACAGTTTACAAAGGAGTGAGGGGAAAATTACGGGAAAAAAAGGAAATATTACGGGAATAAAACACAGACACAATTTAAATAGGGCGGAGGAAATGTTACGGATATAAAACACAGATACAGTTTGCAAAGGAGTGAGGGGAAAGTTACGGGAATAAAAAGGAAATATTACGGGAATAAAACACAGACACAATTTATAAAGTGGGGAGGAAATGTTATGGGAATAAAACACAGATGCAGTTTACAAAGGAGTGAGGGGAAAGTTACGGCAATAAAAAGGAAATATTACGGGAATAAAACACAGACATAATTTAAATAGGGGGAGGAAATGTAACGGGAATAAAACACAGATACATTTTTCAAAGGAGTGTGGAGAAAGTTAGGGGAATAAAAAGGAAATATTACGGGAATAAAACACAGAGACAATTTAAACAGGGGGGTGGAAATGTTACTGGAATAAAACAAATACAGTTTACAAAGGAGTGAGGAGAATGTTACGGGAATAGAAAGGAAATATTACGGGAATAAAACACAGATACTATTTTAAAACGTGAGGGAAATATTACGGGAATAAAACTCAGACACAATTTTAAAACGTGAGGGAAATATTACGGGAATAAAACTCAGACACAATTTAAATAGGGGGGAGGAAATGTTACGGGAATAAAACACAGATACAGTTTACAAAGGAGTGAGGGGAAAGTTACGGGAAAAAAAAAAGTAATATTACGGGAATAAAACACAGACACAATTTAAATAGGGGGGAGGAAATGTTGCGGGAATAAAACACAGAAACAGTTTACAAAGGAGTGAGGGGAAAGTTAGGGGTATAAAACGGAAATATTACGGGAATAAATAACAGTCACAATTTAAATAGGGTGAGGAAATTTTACGGGAATAAAACACAGATACAGTTTACAAAGGAGTGAGGAGAAAGTTAGGGGACTAAAATGGAAATATAACGGGAATAAAACACAAACACAATTTAAATAGGGGGGAGGAAATGTTACGGGAATAAAACACAGATACAGTTTACAAAGGAGTGAGGAGAAATTTACCGGGATTAGAAAATACAAAAATTTATAAAGGAGCGAGTAGAACATTATCTGAATAAAACACAGATACTATTTATTAAAACGTTAGGGAAATATTACGGGAATAAAACTCAGACACAATTTGAATGGGGGGAGGAAACTGTACGGGAAAAAAACACAGATACAGTTTAGAAAGGAGTGAGGGGAAAGTTACGGGAATAAAAAGGAAATATTACGGGAATAAAACACAAACACAATTTAAATAGTGGGGAGGAAATGTTACGGGAATAAAACACAGATACAGTTTACAAAGGAGTGAGGGGAAAGTTTGGGGACTAAAATGGAAATATAACGGGAATAAAACACAAACACAATTTAAAAAGGGGGTGGAAATGTTATGGGAATAAAACAGAGATACAGTTTACAAAGGAGTGAGGAGAAAGTTACCGGGAATAGAAAATACCCAATATTTATAAAGGAGCGAGTAGAATATTATCTGAATAAAACACAGATACTATTTATTAAAACGTGAGGGAAATATTACGGGAATAAAACTCAGACACAATTTGAATGGGGGGAGGAAATTATACGGGAATAAAACACAGATACAGTTTACAAAGGAGTGAGGGGAAAGTTACGGGAATAAAAAGGAAATATTACGGGAATAAAACACAAACACAATTTAAATAGGGGGGAGGAAATGTTACGGGAATAAAACACAGATACAGTTTACAAAGGAGTGAGGGGAAAGTTAGGGGTATAAAACGGAAATATTACGGGAATAAATCACAGACACAATTTAAATAGGGGGAGGAAATGTTACGGGAATAAAACACAGATACAGTTTACAAAGGAGTGAGGAGAAAGTTAGGGGACTAAAATGGAAATATAACGGGAATAAAACACAAACACAATTTAAATAGGGGGGAGGAAATGTTACGGGAATAAAACACAGATACAGTTTACAAATGAGTAAGGGTAAAGTTACGGGAATAAAACGGAATAATTACGGGAATAAAACACAGACACAATTTATATAGGGGGAGCAACTGTTACGGGAATAAAACACAGATACAGTTTACAAAGGAGTGAGGGGAAAGTTACAGGAATAAAAAGGAAATATTACGGGAATAAAACACAGACACAATTTAAATAGGGGGAGGAAATGTTACGGGAATAAAACACAGATACAGTTTACAAAGGAGTGCGGGGAAAGGTACGGGAATAGAAAGGAAATATTACGGGAATAAAACACAAACACAATTTAAATAGTGGGGATGAAATGTTACGGACATAAAGCACAGATACAGTTTACAAAGGAGTGTGGAGAAAGTTAGGGGAATAAAAAGGAAATATTACGGGAATAAAACACAGACACAATTTAAACAGGGGGGTGGAAACGTTACGGGAATAAAACAGATACAGTTTACAAAGGAGAGAGGGGAATGTTACGGGAATAGAAAATACCCAAAATTTATAAAGGAGCGTGTAGAACATTATCTGAATAAAACACAGATACTATTTATTACAACGTGAGGGAAATATTACGGGAATAAAAGTCACACACAATTTAAATAGGGGGGTTGAAATGTTACGAGAATAAAACACTGATACAGTTTACAAAGGAGTAAGGGGAAAGTTACGGGAAAAAAAGGAAATATTACGGGAATAAAACACAGACACAATCTAAATCGGGGGAGGAAATGTTACGGGAATAAAACACAGATACAGTTTACAAACGAGTGAGGGGAAAGTTAGGGGAATAAAACGGAAATATTACGGGAATAAAACACAGACACAATTTAAATAGGGGGAGGAAATGTTACGGGAATAAAACACATATACAGTTAACAAAGGAGTGAGGGGTAAGTTACGGGAATAAAAAGGAAATATTACGGGAATAAAACACAGACACAATTTATAAAGGGGGGAGGAAATGTTACGGACATAAAACACAGATACAGTTTACAAAGGAGTTAGGGGAAAGTTACGGGAATAAAAAGAAAATATTACGGGAATAAAACACAGACATAATTTAAATAGGGGGAGGAAACGTAACGGGAATAAAACACTGATACTATTTACAAAGGAGTGAGGGGAAAGTTACGGGAATAAAAAGGAAATATTACGGGAATAAAACACAAACACAATTTAAATAGGGGGGGAGGAAATGTTACGGGAATAAAACACAGATACAGTTTACAAAGGAGTGATGGGAAAGTTACGGGAATAAAAAGGAAATATTAAGGGAATAAAACACAAACACAATTTAAATAGTGGGGAGGAAATGTTACGGACATAAAGCACAGATACTGTTTACAAAGGAGTGTGGGGAAAGTTAGGGGACTAAAATGGAAATATAACGGGAATAAAACACAAACACAATTTAAATAGGGGGGAGGAAATGTTATGGGAATAAAACAGAGATACAGTTTACAAAGGAGTGAGGAGAAAGTTACCGGGAATAGAAAATACCCAATATTTATAAAGGAGCGAGTAGAATATTATCTGAATAAAACACAGATACTATTTATTAAAACGTGAGGGAAATATTACGGGAATAAAACTCAGACACAATTTGAATGGGGGGAGGAAATTATACGGGAATAAAACACAGATACAGTTTACAAAGGAGTGAGGGGAAATTTACGGGAATAAAAAGGAAATATTACGGGAATAAAACACAAACACAATTTAAGTAGGGGGGAGGAAATGTTACGGGAATAAAACACAGATACAGTTTACAAAGGAGTGAGGGGAAAGTTAGGGGTATAAAACGGAAATATTACGGGAATAAATCACAGACACAATTTAAATAGGGGGAGGAAATGTTACGGGAATAAAACACAGACACAATTTAAATAGGGGGAGGAAACGTAACGGGAATAAAACACAGATACAGTTTACAAAGGAGTGTGGAGAAAGTTAGGGGAATAAAAAGGAAATATTACGGGAATAAAACACAGACACAATTTAAACAGGGGGGTGGAAACGTTACGGGAATAAAACAGATACAGTTTACAAAGGAGAGAGGGGAATGTTACGGGAATAGAAAATACCCAAAATTTATAAAGGAGCGTGTAGAACATTATCTGAATAAAACACAGATACTATTTATTACAACGTGAGGGAAATATTACGGGAATAAAAGTCACACACAATTTAAATAGGGGGGTTGAAATGTTACGAGAATAAAACACTGATACAGTTTACAAAGGAGTAAGGGGAAAGTTACGGGAAAAAAAGGAAATATTACGGGAATAAAACACAGACACAATCTAAATCGGGGGAGGAAATGTTACGGGAATAAAACACAGATACAGTTTACAAACGAGTGAGGGGAAAGTTAGGGGAATAAAACGGAAATATTACGGGAATAAAACACAGACACAATTTAAATAGGGGGAGGAAATGTTACGGGAATAAAACACATATACAGTTAACAAAGGAGTGAGGGGTAAGTTACGGGAATAAAAAGGAAATATTACGGGAATAAAACACAGACACAATTTATAAAGGGGGGAGGAAATGTTACGGGGATAAAACACAGATACAGTTTACAAAGGAATGAGGGGAAAGTTACAGGAATAAAAATTATCCAAAATTTATAAAGGCTTGAGGGAAATATTACCGGAATATACCACAGACACAATTTATAAAGGAAAATGGAAAAGTTACGCGAATAAAACACACATACAATTTATATAAAGCAAGGATAACTTTAGAGGAATAAAACGCTGACACAATTTAAAAAGGGCGGAGGAAATGTTACGGACATAAAACGCAGATACAGTTTACAAAGGAGTTAGGGGAAAGTTACGGGAATAAATAGAAAATATTACGGGAATAAAACACAGACATAATTTAAATAGGGGGAGGAAATGTAACGGGAATAAAACACTGATACTATTTACAAAGGAGTGAGGGGAAAGTTACGGGAATAAAAAGGAAATATTACGGGAATAAAACACAAACACAATTTAAATAGGGGGGGAGGAAATGTTACGGGAATAAAACACAATTACAGTTTACAAAGGAGTGATGGGAAAGTTACGGGAATAAAAAGGAAATATTAAGGGAATAAAACACAAACACAATTTAAATAGTGGGGAGGAAATGTTACGGGCATAAAGCACAGATACAGTTTACAAAGGAGTGTGGGGAAAGTTAGGGGACTAAAATGGAAATATAACGGGAATAAAACACAAACACAATTTAAATAGGGGGGAGGAAATGTTATGGGAATAAAACACAGATACAGTTTACAAAGGAGTGAGGAGAAAGTTACCGGGAATAGAAAACACCCAATATTTATAAAGGAGCGAGTAGAATATTATCTGAATAAAACACAGATACTATTTATTAAAACGTGAGGGAAATATTACGGGAATAAAACTCAGACACAATTTGAATGCGGGGAGGAAATTGTACGGGAATAAAACACAGATACAGTTTACAAAGGAGTGAGGGGAAAGTTACGGGAATAAAAAATTAAATATTACGGGAATAAAACACAAACACAATTTAAATAGGGGCGAGGAAATGTTACGGGAATAAAACACAGATACAGTTTACAAAGGAGTGAGGGGAAAGTTAGGGGTATAAAACGGAAATATTACGGGAATAAATCACAGACACAATTTAAATAGGGGGAGGAAATGTTACGGGAATAAAACACAGATACAGTTTACAAAGGAGTGAGGGGAAAGTTACGGGAATAGAAAATACCCAAAATTTATAAAGGAGCGAGTAGAACATTATCTGAATAAAACACAGATACTATTTATTAAAACGTGAGGGAAATATTACGGGAATAAAACTCAGACACAATTTAAATAGGGGGGGTTGAAATGTTACGAGAATAAAACACAGATACAGTTTTCAAACGAGTGAGGGGAAAGTTAGGGGAATAAAACGGAAATATTACGGGAATAAAACACAGACACAATCTAAATAGGGGGAGGAAATGTAACGGGAATAAAACACAGATACAGTTTACAAAGGAGTGTGGAGAAAGTTAGGGGAATAAAAAGGAAATATTACGGGAATAAAACACAGACACAATTTAAACAGGGGGGTGGAAACGTTACGGGAATAAAACAGATACTGTTTACAAAGGAGAGAGGGGAATGTTACGGGAATAGAAAATACCCAAAATTTATAAAGGAGCGTGTAGAACATTATCTGAATAAAACACAGGTACTATTTATTACAACGTGAGGGAAATATTACGGGAATAAAAGTCACACACAATTTAAATAGGGGGGGTTGAAATGTTACGAGAATAAAACACAGATACAGTTTACAAACGAGTGAGGGGAAAGTTAGGGGAATAAAACGGAAATATTACGGGAATAAAACACAGACACAATTTAAATAGGGGGAGGATGTTACGGGAATAAAACACAGATACAGTTTACAAAGGAGTGAGGAGAAAGTTACGGGAATAGAAAATACCCAAAATTTATAAAGGAGCGAGTAGAACATTATCTGAATAAAACAAAGATACTATTTATTAAAACGTGAGGGAAATATTACGGGAATAAAACTCAGACACAATTTAAATAGGGGGGTGGAAATGTTATGGGAATAAAACACAAATACAGTTTACAAAGGAGTGAGGGGAAAGTTACGGGAATAAAAAGGAAATATTACGGGAATAAAACACAGACACAATTTAAACAGGGTGGTGGAAACGTTACGGGAATAAAACAGATACAGTTTACAAAGGAGAGAGGGGAATGTTACGGGAATAGAAAATACCCAAAATTTATAAAGGAGCGTGTAGAACATTATCTGAATAAAACACAGATACTATTTATTACAACGTGAGGGAAATATTACGGGAATAAAAGTCACACACAATTTAAATAGGGGGGTTGAAATGTTACGAGAATAAAACACTGATACAGTTTACAAAGGAGTAAGGGGAAAGTTACGGGAAAAAAAGGAAATATTACGGGAATAAAACACAGACACAATCTAAATCGGGGGAGGAAATGTTACGGGAGTAAAACACAGATACAGTTTACAAACGAGTGAGGGGAAAGTTAGGGGAATAAAACGGAAATATTACGGGAATAAAACACAGACACAATTTAAATAGGGGGAGGAAATGTTACGGGAATAAAACACATATACAGTTAACAAAGGAGTGAGGGGTAAGTTACGGGAATAAAAAGGAAATATTACGGGAATAAAACACAGACATAATTTAAATAGGGGGAGGAAATGTAACGGGAATAAAACACTGATACTATTTACAAAGGAGTGAGGGGAAAGTTACGGGAATAAAAAGGAAATATTACGGGAATAAAACACAAACACAATTTAAATAGGGGGGGAGGAAATGTTACGGGAATAAAACACAGATACAGTTTACAAAGGAGTGATGGGAAAGTTACGGGAATAAAAAGGAAATATTAAGGGAATAAAACACAAACACAATTTAAATAGTGGGGAGGAAATGTTACGGACATAAAGCACAGATACTGTTTACAAAGGAGTGTGGGGAAATTTAGGGGACTAAAATGGAAATATAACGGGAATAAAACACAAACACAATTTAAATAGGGGGGAGGAAATGTTATGGGAATAAAACAGAGATACAGTTTACAAAGGAGTGAGGAGAAAGTTACCGGGAATAGAAAATACCCAATATTTATAAAGGAGCGAGTAGAATATTATCTGAATAAAACACAGATACTATTTATTAAAACGTGAGGGAAATATTACGGGAATAAAACTCAGACACAATTTGAATGGGGGGAGGAAATTATACGGGAATAAAACACAGATACAGTTTACAAAGGAGTGAGGGGAAATTTACGGGAATAAAAAGGAAATATTACGGGAATAAAACACAAACACAATTTAAGTAGGGGGGAGGAAATGTTACGGGAATAAAACACAGATACAGTTTACAAAGGAGTGAGGGGAAAGTTAGGGGTATAAAACGGAAATATTACGGGAATAAATCACAGACACAATTTAAATAGGGGGAGGAAATGTTACGGGAATAAAACACAGACACAATTTAAATAGGGGGAGGAAATGTAACGGGAATAAAACACAGATACAGTTTACAAAGGAGTGTGGAGAAAGTTAGGGGAATAAAAAGGAAATATTACGTGAATAAAACACAGACACAATTTAAACAGGGGGGTGGAAACGTTACGGGAATAAAACAGATACAGTTTACAAAGGAGAGAGGGGAATATTACGGGAATAGAAAATACCCAAAATTTATAAAGGAGCGTGTAGAACATTATCTGAATAAAACACAGATACTATTTATTACAACGTGAGGGAAATATTACGGGAATAAAAGTCACACACAATTTAAATAGGGGGGTTGAAATGTTACGAGAATAAAACACTGATACAGTTTACAAAGGAGTAAGGGGAAAGTTACGGGAAAAAAAGGAAATATTACGGGAATAAAACACAGACACAATCTAAATCGGGGGAGGAAATGTTACGGGAATAAAACACAGATACAGTTTACAAACGAGTGAGGGGAAAGTTAGGGGAATAAAACGGAAATATTACGGGAATAAAACACAGACACAATTTAAATAGGGGGAGGAAATTTTACGGGAATAAAACACATATACAGTTAACAAAGGAGTGAGGGGTAAGTTACGGGAATAAAAAGGAAATATTACGGGAATAAAACACAGACACAATTTATAAAGGGGGGAGGAAATGTTACGGGGATAAAACACAGATACAGTTTACAAAGGAATGAGGGGAAAGTTACAGGAATAAAAATTATCCAAAATTTATAAAGGCTTGAGGGAAATATTACCGGAATATACCACAGACACAATTTATAAAGGAAAATGGAAAAGTTACGCGAATAAAACACACATACAATTTATATAAAGCAAGGATAACTTTAGAGGAATAAAACGCTGACACAATTTAAAAAGTGCGGAGGAAATGTTACGGACATAAAACGCAGATACAGTTTACAAAGGAGTTAGGGGAAAGTTACGGGAATAAAAAGAAAATATTACGGGAATAAAACACAGACATAATTTAAATAGGGGGAGGAAATGTAACGGGAATAAAACACTGATACTATTTACAAAGGAGTGAGGGGAAAGTTACGGGAATAAAAAGGAAATATTACGGGAATAAAACACAAACACAATTTAAATAGGGGGGGAGGAAATGTTACGGGAATAAAACACAGATACAGTTTACAAAGGAGTGATGGGAAAGTTACGGGAATAAAAAGTAAATATTAAGGGAATAAAACACAAACACAATTTAAATAGTGGGGAGGAAATGTTACGGACATAAAGCACAGATACTGTTTACAAAGGAGTGTGGGGAAAGTTAGGGGACTAAAATGGAAATATAACGGGAACAAAACACAAACACAATTTAAATAGTGGGGAGGAAATGTTATGGGAATAAAACAGAGATACAGTTTACAAAGGAGTGAGGAGAAAGTTACAGGGAATAGAAAATACCCAATATTTATAAAGGAGCGAGTAGAATATTATCTGAATAAAACACAGATACTATTTATTAAAACGTGAGGGAAATATTACGGGAATAAAACTCAGACACAATTTGAATGGGGGGAGGAAATTATACGGGAATAAAACACAGATACAGTTTACAAAGGAGTGAGGGGAAATTTACGGGAATAAAAAGGAAATATTACGGGAATAAAACACAAACACAATTTAAGTAGGGGGGAGGAAATGTTACGGGAATAAAACACAGATACAGTCTACAAAGGAGTGAGGGGAAAGTTAGGGGTATAAAACGGAAATATTACGGGAATAAATCACAGACACAATTTAAATAGGGGGAGGAAATGTTACGGGAATAAAACACAGATACAGTTTACAAAGGAGTGAGGAGAAAGTTAGGGGACTAAAATGGAAATATAACGGGAATAAAACACAAACACAATTTAAATAGGGGGGAGGAAATGTCACGGGAATAAAACACAGATACAGTTTACAAATGAGTAAGGGTAAAGTTACGGGAATAAAACGGAATAATTACGGGAATAAAACACAGACACAATTTATATAGGGGGAGCAACTGTTACGGGAATAAAACACAGATACAGTTTACAAAGGAGTGAGAGGGAAAGTTACGGGAATAGAAAATACCCAAAATTTATAAAGGAGCGAGTAGAACATTATCTGAATAAAACACAGATACTATTTATTAAAACGTGAGGGAAATATTACGGGAATAAAACTCAGACACAATTTAAATAGGGGGGTGGAAATGTTATGGGAATAAAACACAGATACAGTTTACAAAGGAGTGATGGGAAAGTTACGGGAATAAAAAGGAAATATTACGGGAATAAAACACAGACACAATTTAAACAGGGGGGATGAAATGTTGCGGAATAAAACACAGATACAGTTTAAAAGGAGTGAGGGGAAAGTTACGGGAATAAAAAGGAAATATTACGGGAATAAAACACAAACACAATATAAATAGTGGGGAGGAAATGTTACGGACATAAAGCACAGATACAGTTTACAAAGGAGTGAGGGGTAAGTTACAGGAATAAAAATGAAATATTACGGGAATAAAACACAGACACAATTTAAATAGGGGGAGGAAATGTTACGGGAATAAAACACAGATACAGTTTACAAAGGAGTGCGGGGAAAGTTACGGGAATAGAAAGGAAATATTACGGGAATAAAACACAAACACAATTTAAATAGTGGGGAGGAAATGTTACGGGCATAAAGCACAGATACAGTTTACAAAGGAGTGTGGCAAAGTTAGGGGACTAAAATTGAAATATAACGGGAATAAAACACAAACACAATTTAAATAGGGGGGAGGAAATGTTATGGGAATAAAACACAGATACAGTTTACAAAGGAGTGAGGAGAAAGTTACCGGGAATAGAAAACACCCAATATTTATAAAGGAGCGAGTAGAATATTATCTGAATACAACACAGATACTATTTATTAAAACGTGAGGGAAATATTACGGGAATAAAACTCAGACACAATTTGAATGCGGGGAGGAAATTGTACGGGAATAAAACACAGATACAGTTTACAAAGGAGTGAGGGGAAAGTTACGGGAATAAAAAATTAAATATTACGGGAATAAAACACAAACACAATTTAAATAGGGGGGAGGAAATGTTACGGGAATAAAACACAGATACAGTTTACAAAGGAGTGAGGGGAAAGTTAGGGGTATAAAACGGAAATATTACGGGAATAAATCACAGACACAATTTAAATAGGGGGAGGAAATGTTACGGGAATAAAACACAGATACAGTTTACAAAGGAGTGAGGGGAAAGTTACGGGAATAGAAAATACCCAAAATTTATAAAGGAGCGAGTAGAACATTATCTGAATAAAACACAGATACTATTTATAAAAACGTGAGGGAAATATTACGGGAATAAAACTCAGACACAATTTAAATAGGGGGGTGGAAATGTTACGGGAATAAAACACAGATACAGTTTACAAAGGAGTGAGGGGAAAGTTACGGGAATAAAAAAGGAAATATTACGGGAATAAAACACAAACACAATTTAAATAGTGGGGAGGAAATGTTACGGGAGTAAAACACAGATACAGTTTACAAAGGAGTGAGGGGAAAGTTAGGGGTATAAAACGGAAATATTACGGGAATAAATCACAGACACAATTTAAATAGGGGGATGAAATTTTACGGGAATAAAACACAGATACAGTTTACAAAGGAGTGAGGGGAAAGTTACGGGAATAAAAAGGAAATATTACGGGAATAAAACACAGACACAATTTAAACAGGGGGATGAAATGTTGCGGAATAAAACACAGATACAGTTTAAAAGGAGTGAGGGGAAAGTTACGGGAATAAAAAGGAAATATTACGGGAATAAAACACAGACACAATCTAAATAGGGGGAGGAAATGTAACGGGAATAAAACACAGATACAATTTACAAAGGAGTGTGGAGAAAGTTAGGGGAATAAAAAGGAAATATTACGGGAATAAAACACAGACATAATTTAAACAGGGGGGTGGAAACGTTACGGGAATAAAACAGATACTGTTTACAAAGGAGAGAGGGGAATGTTACGGGAATAGAAAATACCCAAAATTTATAAAGGAGCGTGTAGAACATTATCTGAATAAAACACAGGTACTATTTATTACAACGTGAGGGAAATATTACGGGAATAAAAGTCACACACAATTTAAATAGGGGGGTTGAAATGTTACGAGAATAAAACACAGATACAGTTTACAAACGAGTGAGGGGAAAGTTAGGGGAATACAACGGAAATATTACGGGAATAAAACACAGACACAATTTAAATAGGGGGAGGATGTTACGGGAATAAAACACAGATACAGTTTACAAAGGAGTGAGGAGAAAGTTAGGGGACTAAAATGGAAATATAACGGGAATAAAACACAAACACAATTTAAATAGGGGGGAGGAAATGTTACGGGAATAAAACACAGATACAGTTTACAAATGAGTAAGGGTAAAGTTACGGGAATAAAACGGAATTATTACGGGAATAAAACACAGACACAATTTATATAGGGGGAGCAACTGTTACGGGAATAAAATTCAGATACAGTTTACAAAGGAGTGAGGGGAAAGTTACGGGAATAGAAAATACCCAAAATTTATAAAGGAGCGAGTAGAACATTATCTGAATAAAACACAGATACTATTTATTAAAACGTGAGGGAAATATTACGGGAATAAAACTCAGACACAATTTGAATGGGGGGAGGAAATTATACGGGAATAAAACACAGATACAGTTTACAAAGGAGTGAGGGGAAATTTACGGGAATAAAAAGGAAATATTACGGGAATAAAACACAAACACAATTTAAGTAGGGGGGAGGAAATGTTACGGGAATAAAACACAGATACAGTTTACAAAGGAGTGAGGGGAAAGTTAGGGGTATAAAACGGAAATATTACGGGAATTAATCACAGACACAATTTAAATAGGGGGAGGAAATGTTACGGGAATAAAACACAGACACAATTTAAATAGGGGGAGGAAATGTAACGGGAATAAAACACAGATACAGTTTACAAAGGAGTGTGGAGAAAGTTAGGGGAATAAAAAGGAAATATTACGGGAATAAAACACAGACACAATTTAAACAGGGGGGTGGAAACGTTACGGGAATAAAACAGATACAGTTTAGAAAGGAGAGAGGGGAATGTTACGGGAATAGAAAATACCCAAAATTTATAAAGGAGCGTGTAGAACATTATCTGAATAAAACACAGATACTATTTATTACAACGTGAGGGAAATATTACGGGAATAAAAGTCACACACAATTTAAATAGGGGGGTTGAAATGTTACGAGAATAAAACACTGATACAGTTTACAAAGGAGTAAGGGGAAAGTTACGGGAAAAAAAGGAAATATTACGGGAATAAAACACAGACACAATCTAAATCGGGGGAGGAAATGTTACGGGAATAAAACACAGATACAGTTTACAAACGAGTGAGGGGAAAGTTAGGGGAATAAAACGGAAATATTACGGGAATAAAACACAGACACAATTTAAATAGGGGGAGGAAATGTTACGGGAATAAAACACATATACAGTTAACAAAGGAGTGAGGGGTAAGTTACGGGAATAAAAAGGAAATATTACGGGAATAAAACACAGACACAATTTATAAAGGGGGGAGGAAATGTTACGGGGATAAAACACAGATACAGTATACAAAGGAATGAGGGGAAAGTTACAGGAATAAAAATTATCCAAAATTTATAAAGGCTTGAGGGAAATATTACCGGAATATACCACAGACACAATTTATAAAGGAAAATTGAAAAGTTACGCGAATAAAACACACATACAATTTATATAAAGCAAGGATAACTTTAGAGGAATAAAACGCTGACACAATTTAAAAAGGGCGGAGGAAATGTTACGGACATAAAACGCAGATACAGTTTACAAAGGAGTTAGGGGAAAGTTACGGGAATAAAAAGAATATATTACGGGAATAAAACACAGACATAATTTAAATAGGGGGAGGAAATGTAACGGGAATAAAACACTGATACTATTTACAAAGGAGTGAGGGGAAAGTTACGGGAATAAAAAGGAAATATTACGGGAATAAAACACAAACACAATTTAAAGAGGGGGGGAGGAAATGTTACGGGAATAAAACACAGATACAGTTTACAAAGGAGTGAGGAGAAAGTTAGGGGACTAAAATGGAAATATAACGGGAATAAAACACAAACACAATTTAAATAGGGGGGAGGAAATGTCACGGGAATAAAACACTGATACTATTTACAAAGGAGTGAGGGGAAAGTTACGGGAATAAAAAGGAAATATTACGGGAATAAAACACAAACACAATTTAAAGAGGGGGGGAGGAAATGTTACGGGAATAAAACACAGATACAGTTTACAAAGGAGTGAGGAGAAAGTTAGGGGACTAAAATGGAAATATAACGGGAATAAAACACAAACACAATTTAAATAGGGGGAGGAAATGTAACGGGAATAAAACACTGATACTATTTACAAAGGAGTGAGGGGAAAGTTACGGGAATAAAAAGGAAATATTACGGGAATAAAACACAAACACAATTTAAAGAGGGGGGGAGGAAATGTTACGGGAATAAAACACAGATACAGTTTACAAACGAGTGAGGGGAAAGTTAGGGGAATACAACGGAAATATTACGCGAATAAAACACAGACACAATTTAAATAGGGGGAGGATGTTACGGGAATAAAACACAGATACAGTTTACAAAGGAGTGAGGAGAAAGTTAGGGGACTAAAATGGAAATATAACGGGAATAAAACACAAACACAATTTAAATAGGGGGGAGGAAATGTTACGGGAATAAAACACAGATACAGTTTACAAATGAGTAAGGGTAAAGTTACGGGAATAAAACGGAATTATTACGGGAATAAAACACAGACACAATTTATATAGGGGGAGCAACTGTTACGGGAATAAAATTCAGATACAGTTTACAAAGGAGTGAGGGGAAAGTTACGGGAATAGAAAATACCCAAAATTTATAAAGGAGCGAGTAGAACATTATCTGAATAAAACACAGATACTATTTATTAAAACGTGAGGGAAATATTACGGGAATAAAACTCAGACACAATTTGAATGGGGGGAGGAAATTATACGGGAATAAAACACAGATACAGTTTACAAAGGAGTGAGGGGAAATTTACGGGAATAAAAAGGAAATATTACGGGAATAAAACACAAACACAATTTAAGTAGGGGGGAGGAAATGTTACGGGAATAAAACACAGATACAGTTTACAAAGGAGTGAGGGGAAAGTTAGGGGTATAAAACGGAAATATTACGGGAATAAATCACAGACACAATTTAAATAGGGGGAGGAAATGTTACGGGAATAAAACACAGACACAATTTAAATAGGGGGAGGAAATGTAACGGGAATAAAACACAGATACAGTTTACAAAGGAGAGAGGGGAATGTTACGGGAATAGAAAATACCCAAAATTTATAAAGGAGCGTGTAGAACATTATCTGAATAAAACACAGATACTATTTATTACAACGTGAGGGAAATATTACGGGAATAAAAGTCACACACAATTTAAATAGGGGGGTTGAAATGTTACGAGAATAAAACACTGATACAGTTTACAAAGGAATAAAGGGAAAGTTACGGGAAAAAAAGGAAATATTACGGGAATAAAACACAGACACAATCTAAATCGGGGGAGGAAATGTTACGGGAATAAAACACAGATACAGTTTACAAACGAGTGAGGGGAAAGTTAGGGGAATAAAACGGAAATATTACGGGAATAAAACACAGACACAATTTAAATAGGGGGAGGAAATGTTACGGGAATAAAACACATATACAGTTAACAAAGGAGTGAGGGGTAAGTTACGGGAATAAAAAGGAAATATTACGGGAATAAAACACAGACACAATTTATAAAGGGGGGAGGAAATGTTACGGGGATAAAACACAGATACAGTATACAAAGGAATGAGGGGAAAGTTACAGGAATAAAAATTATCCAAAATTTATAAAGGCTTGAGGGAAATATTACCGGAATATACCACAGACACAATTTATAAAGGAAAATTGAAAAGTTACGCGAATAAAACACACATACAATTTATATAAAGCAAGGATAACTTTAGAGGAATAAAACGCTGACACAATTTAAAAAGGGCGGAGGAAATGTTACGGACATAAAACGCAGATACAGTTTACAAAGGAGTTAGGGGAAAGTTACGGGAATAAAAAGAAAATATTACGGGAATAAAACACAGACATAATTTAAATAGGGGGAGGAAATGTAACGGGAATAAAACACTGATACTATTTACAAAGGAGTGAGGGGAAAGTTACGGGAATAAAAAGGAAATATTACGGGAATAAAACACAAACACAATTTAAAGAGGGGGGGAGGAAATGTTACGGGAATAAAACACAGATACAGTTTACAAAGGAGTGAGGAGAAAGTTAGGGGACTAAAATGGAAATATAACGGGAATAAAACACAAACACAATTTAAATAGGGGGGAGGAAATGTCACGGGAATAAAACACAGATACAGTTTACAAATGAGTAAGGGTAAAGTTACGGGAATAAAACGGAATAATTACGGGAATAAAACACAGACACAATTTATATAGGGGGAGCAACTGTTACGGGAATAAAACACAGATACAGTTTACAAAGGAGTGAGAGGGAAAGTTACGGGAATAGAAAATACCCAAAATTTATAAAGGAGCGAGTAGAACATTATCTGAATAAAACAAAGATACTATTTATTAAAACGTGAGGGAAATATTACGGGAATAAAACTCAGACACAATTTAAATAGGGGGGTGGAAATGTTATGGGAATAAAACACAGATACAGTTTACAAAGGAGTGATGGGAAAGTTACGGGAATAAAAAGGAAATATTACGGGAATAAAACACAGACACAATTTAAACAGGGGGGATGAAATGTTGCGGAATAAAACACAGATACAGTTTAAAAGGAGTGAGGGGAAAGTTACGGGAATAAAAAGGAAATATTACGGGAATAAAACACAAACACAATATAAATAGTGGGGAGGAAATGTTACGGACATAAAGCACAGATACAGTTTACAAAGGAGTGAGGGGTAAGTTACAGGAATAAAAAGGAAATATTACGGGAATAAAACACAGACACAATTTAAATAGGGGGAGGAAATGTTACGGGAATAAAACACAGATACAGTTTACAAAGGAGTGCGGGGAAAGTTACGGGAATAGAAAGGAAATATTACGGGAATAAAACACAAACACAATTTAAATAGTGGGGAGGAAATGTTACGGGCATAAAGCACAGATACAGTTTACAAAGGAGTGTGGGGAAAGTTAGGGGACTAAAATGGAAATATAACGGGAATAAAACACAAACACAATTTAAATAGGGGGGAGGAAATGTTATGGGAATAAAACACAGATACAGTTTACAAAGGAGTGAGGAGAAAGTTACCGGGAATAGAAAACACCCAATATTTATAAAGGAGCGAGTAGAATATTATCTGAATAAAACACAGATACTATTTATTAAAACGTGAGGGAAATATTACGGGAATAAAACTCAGACACAATTTGAATGCGGGGAGGAAATTGTACGGGAATAAAACACAGATACAGTTTACAAAGGAGTGAGGGGAAAGTTACGGGAATAAAAAATTAAATATTACGGGAATAAAACACAAACACAATTTAAATAGGGGGGAGGAAATGTTACGGGAATAAAACACAGATACAGTTTACAAAGGAGTGAGGGGAAAGTTAGGGGTATAAAACGGAAATATTACGGGAATAAATCACAGACACAATTTAAATAGGGGGAGGAAATGTTACGGGAATAAAACACAGATACAGTTTACAAAGGAGTGAGGGGAAAGTTACGGGAATAGAAAATACCCAAAATTTATAAAGGAGCGAGTAGAACATTATCTGAATAAAACACAGATACTATTTATTAAAACGTGAGGGAAATATTACGGGAATAAAACTCAGACACAATTTAAATAGGGGGGTGGAAATGTTACGGGAATAAAACACAGATACAGTTTACAAAGGAGTGAGGGGAAAGTTACGGGAATAAAAAAGGAAATATTACGGGAATAAAACACAAACACAATTTAAATAGTGGGGAGGAAATGTTACGGGAGTAAAACACAGATACAGTTTACAAAGGAGTGAGGGGAAAGTTAGGGGTATAAAACGGAAATATTACGGGAATAAATCACAGACACAATTTAAATAGGGGGATGAAATTTTACGGGAATAAAACACAGATACAGTTTACAAAGGAGTGAGGGGAAAGTTACGGGAATAAAAAGGAAATATTACGGGAATAAAACACAGACACAATTTAAACAGGGGGGATGAAATGTTGCGGAATAAAACACAGATACAGTTTAAAAGGAGTGAGGGGAAAGTTACGGGAATAAAAAGGAAATATTACGGGAATAAAACACAGACACAATCTAAATAGGGGGAGGAAATGTAACGGGAATAAAACACAGATACAGTTTACAAAGGAGTGTGGAGAAAGTTAGGGGAATAAAAAGGAAATATTACGGGAATAAAACACAGACACAATTTAAACAGGGGGGTGGAAACGTTACGGGAATAAAACAGATACTGTTTACAAAGGAGAGAGGGGAATGTTACGGGAATAGAAAATACCCAAAATTTATAAAGGAGCGTGTAGAACATTATCTGAATAAAACACAGGTACTATTTATTACAACGTGAGGGAAATATTACGGGAATAAAAGTCACACACAATTTAAATAGGGGGGTTGAAATGTTACGAGAATAAAACACAGATACAGTTTACAAACGAGTGAGGGGAAAGTTAGGGGAATAAAACGGAAATATTACGGGAATAAAACACAGACACAATTTAAATAGGGGGAGGATGTTACGGGAATAAAACACAGATACAGTTTACAAAGGAGTGAGGAGAAAGTTAGGGGACTAAAATGGAAATATAACGGGAATAAAACACAAACACAATTTAAATAGGGGGGAGGAAATGTTACGGGAATAAAACACAGATACAGTTTACAAATGAGTAAGGGTAAAGTTACGGGAATAAAACGGAATTATTACGGGAATAAAACACAGACACAATTTATATAGGGGGAGCAACTGTTACGGGAATAAAATTCAGATACAGTTTACAAAGGAGTGAGGGGAAAGTTACGGGAATAGAAAATACCCAAAATTTATAAAGGAGCGAGTAGAACATTATCTGAATAAAACACAGATACTATTTATTAAAACGTGAGGGAAATATTACGGGAATAAAACTCAGACACAATTTGAATGGGGGGAGGAAATTATACGGGAATAAAACACAGATACAGTTTACAAAGGAGTGAGGGGAAATTTACGGGAATAAAAAGGAAATATTACGGGAATAAAACACAAACACAATTTAAGTAGGGGGGAGGAAATGTTACGGGAATAAAACACAGATACAGTTTACAAAGGAGTGAGGGGAAAGTTAGGGGTATAAAACGGAAATATTACGGGAATAAATCACAGACACAATTTAAATAGGGGGAGGAAATGTTACGGGAATAAAACACAGACACAATTTAAATAGGGGGAGGAAATGTAACGGGAATAAAACACAGATACAGTTTACAAAGGAGTGTGGAGAAAGTTAGGGGAATAAAAAGGAAATATTACGGGAATAAAACACAGACACAATTTAAACAGGGGGGTGGAAACGTTACGGGAATAAAACAGATACAGTTTACAAAGGAGAGAGGGGAATGTTACGGGAATAGAAAATACCCAAAATTTATAAAGGAGCGTGTAGAACATTATCTGAATAAAACACAGATACTATTTATTACAACGTGAGGGAAATATTACGGGAATAAAAGTCACACACAATTTAAATAGGGGGGTTGAAATGTTACGAGAATAAAACACTGATACAGTTTACAAAGGAATAAAGGGAAAGTTACGGGAAAAAAAGGAAATATTACGGGAATAAAACACAGACACAATCTAAATCGGGGGAGGAAATGTTACGGGAATAAAACACAGATACAGTTTACAAACGAGTGAGGGGAAAGTTAGGGGAATAAAACGGAAATATTACGGGAATAAAACACAGACACAATTTAAATAGGGGGAGGAAATGTTACGGGAATAAAACACATATACAGTTAACAAAGGAGTGAGGGGTAAGTTACGGGAATAAAAAGGAAATATTACGGGAATAAAACACAGACACAATTTATAAAGGGGGGAGGAAATGTTACGGGGATAAAACACAGATACAGTATACAAAGGAATGAGGGGAAAGTTACAGGAATAAAAATTATCCAAAATTTATAAAGGCTTGAGGGAAATATTACCGGAATATACCACAGACACAATTTATAAAGGAAAATTGAAAAGTTACGCGAATAAAACACACATACAATTTATATAAAGCAAGGATAACTTTAGAGGAATAAAACGCTGACACAATTTAAAAAGGGCGGAGGAAATGTTACGGACATAAAACGCAGATACAGTTTACAAAGGAGTTAGGGGAAAGTTACGGGAATAAAAAGAAAATATTACGGGAATAAAACACAGACATAATTTAAATAGGGGGAGGAAATGTAACGGGAATAAAACACTGATACTATTTACAAAGGAGTGAGGGGAAAGTTACGGGAATAAAAAGGAAATATTACGGGAATAAAACACAAACACAATTTAAATAGGGGGGGAGGAAATGTTACGGGAATAAAACACAGATACAGTTTACAAAGGAGTGAGGATAAAGTTAGGGGACTAAAATGGAAATATAACGGGAATAAAACACAAACACAATTTAAATAGGGGGGAGGAAATGTCACGGGAATAAAACACAGATACAGTTTACAAATGAGTAAGGGTAAAGTTACGGGAATAAAACGGAATAATTACGGGAATAAAACACAGACACAATTTATATAGGGGGAGCAACTGTTACGGGAATAAAACACAGATACAGTTTACAAAGGAGTGAGAGGGAAAGTTACGGGAATAGAAAATACCCAAAATTTATAAAGGAGCGAGTAGAACATTATCTGAATAAAACACAGATACTATTTATTAAAACGTGAGGGAAATATTACGGGAATAAAACTCAGACACAATTTAAATAGGGGGGTGGAAATGTTATGGGAATAAAACACAGATACAGTTTACAAAGGAGTGATGGGAAAGTTACGGGAATAAAAAGGAAATATTACGGGAATAAAACACAGACACAATTTAAACAGGGGGGATGAAATGTTGCGGAATAAAACACAGATACAGTTTAAAAGGAGTGAGGGGAAAGTTACGGGAATAAAAAGGAAATATTACGGGAATAAAACACAAACACAATTTAAATAGTGGGGAGGAAATGTTACGGACATAAAGCACAGATACAGTTTACAAAGGAGTGAGGGGTAAGTTACAGGAATAAAAAGGAAATATTACGGGAATAAAACACAGACACAATTTAAATAGGGGGAGGAAATGTTACGGGAATAAAACACAGATACAGTTTACAAAGGAGTGCGGGGAAAGTTACGGGAATAGAAAGGAAATATTACGGGAATAAAACACAAACACAATTTAAATAGTGGGGAGGAAATGTTACGGGCATAAAGCACAGATACAGTTTACAAAGGAGTGTGGGGAAAGTTAGGGGACTAAAATGGAAATATAACGGGAATAAAACACAAACACAATTTAAATAGGGGGGAGGAAATGTTATGGGAATAAAACACAGATACAGTTTACAAAGGAGTGAGGAGAAAGTTACCGGGAATGGAAAACACCCAATATTTATAAAGGAGCGAGTAGAATATTATCTGAATAAAACACAGATACTATTTATTAAAACGTGAGGGAAATATTACGGGAATAAAACTCAGACACAATTTGAATGCGGGGAGGAAATTGTACGGGAATAAAACACAGATACAGTTTACAAAGGAGTGAGGGGAAAGTTACGGGAATAAAAAATTAAATATTACGGGAATAAAACACAAACACAATTTAAATAGGGGGGAGGAAATGTTACGGGAATAAAACACAGATACAGTTTACAAAGGAGTGAGGGGAAAGTTAGGGGTATAAAACGGAAATATTACGGGAATAAATCACAGACACAATTTAAATAGGGGGAGGAAATGTTACGGGAATAAAACACAGATACAGTTTACAAAGGAGTGAGGGGAAAGTTACGGGAATAGAAAATACCCAAAATTTATAAAGGAGCGAGTAGAACATTATCTGAATAAAACACAGATACTATTTATTAAAACGTGAGGGAAATATTACGGGAATAAAACTCAGACACAATTTAAATAGGGGGGTGGAAATGTTACGGGAATAAAACACAGATACAGTTTACAAAGGAGTGAGGGGAAAGTTACGGGAATAAAAAAGGAAATATTACGGGAATAAAACACAAACACAATTTAAATAGTGGGGAGGAAATGTTACGGGAGTAAAACACAGATACAGTTTACAAAGGAGTGAGGGGAAAGTTAGGGGTATAAAACGGAAATATTACGGGAATAAATCACAGACACAATTTAAATAGGGGGATGAAATTTTACGGGAATAAAACACAGATACAGTTTACAAAGGAGTGAGGGGAAAGTTACGGGAATAAAAAGGAAATATTACGGGAATAAAACACAGACACAATTTAAACAGGGGGGATGAAATGTTGCGGAATAAAACACAGATACAGTTTAAAAGGAGTGAGGGGAAAGTTACGGGAATAAAAAGGAAATATTACGGGAATAAAACACAGACACAATCTAAATAGGGGGAGGAAACGTAACGGGAATAAAACACAGATACAGTTTACAAAGGAGTGCGGAGAAAGTTAGGGGAATAAAAAGGAAATATTACGGGAATAAAACACAAACACAATTTAAATAGTGGGGAGGAAATGTTACGGACATAAAGCACAGATACAGTTTACAAAGGAGTGAGGGGTAAGTTACAGGAATAAAAAGGAAATATTACGGGAATAAAACACAAACACAATTTAAATAGTGGGGAGGAAATGTTACGGGAGTAAAACACAGATACAGTTTACAAAGGAGTGAGGGGAAAGTTAGGGGTATAAAACGGAAATATTACGGGAATAAATCACAGACACAATTTAAATAGGGGGATGAAATTTTACGGGAATAAAACACAGATACAGTTTACAAAGGAGTGAGGGGAAAGTTACGGGAATAAAAAGGAAATATTACGGGAATAAAACACAGACACAATTTAAACAGGGGGGATGAAATGTTGCGGAATAAAACACAGATACAGTTTAAAAGGAGTGAGGGGAAAGTTACGGGAATAAAAAGGAAATATTACGGGAATAAAACACAGACACAATCTAAATAGGGGGAGGAAATGTAACGGGAATAAAACACAGATACAGTTTACAAAGGAGTGTGGAGAAAGTTAGGGGAATAAAAAGGAAATATTACGGGAATAAAACACAGACACAATTTAAACAGGGGGGTGGAAACGTTACGGGAATAAAACAGATACTGTTTACAAAGGAGAGAGGGGAATGTTACGGGAATAGAAAATACCCAAAATTTATAAAGGAGCGTGTAGAACATTATCTGAATAAAACACAGGTACTATTTATTACAACGTGAGGGAAATATTACGGGAATAAAAGTCACACACAATTTAAATAGGGGGGTTGAAATGTTACGAGAATAAAACACAGATACAGTTTACAAACGAGTGAGGGGAAAGTTAGGGGAATAAAACGGAAATATTACGGGAATAAAACACAGACACAATTTAAATAGGGGGAGGATGTTACGGGAATAAAACACAGATACAGTTTACAAAGGAGTGAGGAGAAAGTTAGGGGACTAAAATGGAAATATAACGGGAATAAAACACAAACACAATTTAAATAGGGGGGAGGAAATGTTACGGGAATAAAACACAGATACAGTTTACAAATGTGTAAGGGTAAAGTTACGGGAATAAAACGGAATTATTACGGGAATAAAACACAGACACAATTTATATAGGGGGAGCAACTGTTACGGGAATAAAATTCAGATACAGTTTACAAAGGAGTGAGGGGAAAGTTACGGGAATAGAAAATACCCAAAATTTATAAAGGAGCGAGTAGAACATTATCTGAATAAAACACAGATACTATTTATTAAAACGTGAGGGAAATATTACGGGAATAAAACTCAGACACAATTTAAGTAGGGGGGAGGAAATGTTACGGGAATAAAACACAGATACAGTTTACAAAGGAGTGAGGGGAAAGTTAGGGGTATAAAACGAAAATATTACGGGAATAAATCACAGACACAATTTAAATAGGGGGAGGAAATGTTACGGGAATAAAACACAGACACAATTTAAATAGGGGGAGGAAATGTAACGGGAATAAAACACAGATACAGTTTACAAAGGAGTGTGGAGAAAGTTAGGGGAATAAAAAGGAAATATTACGGGAATAAAACACAGACACAATTTAAACAGGGGGGTGGAAACGTTACGGGAATAAAACAGATACAGTTTACAAAGGAGAGAGGGGAATATTACGGGAATAGAAAATACCCAAAATTTATAAAGGAGCGTGTAGAACATTATCTGAATAAAACACAGATACTATTTATTACAACGTGAGGGAAATATTACGGGAATAAAAGTCACACACAATTTAAATAGGGGGATTGAAATGTTACGAGAATAAAACACTGATACAGTTTACAAAGGAGTAAGGGGAAAGTTACGGGAAAAAAAGGAAATATTACGGGAATAAAACACAGACACAATCTAAATCGGGGGAGGAAATGTTACGGGAATAAAACACAGATACAGTTTACAAACGAGTGAGGGGAAAGTTAGGGGAATAAAACGGAAATATTACGGGAATAAAACACAGACACAATTTAAATAGGGGGAGGAAATGTTACGGAATAAAACACATATACAGTTAACAAAGGAGTGAGGGGTAAGTTACGGGAATAAAAAGGAAATATTACGGGAATAAAACACAGACACAATTTATAAAGGGGGGAGGAAATGTTACGGGGATAAAACACAGATACAGTTTACAAAGGAATGAGGGGAAAGTTACAGGAATAAAAATTATCCAAAATTTATAAAGGCTTGAGGGAAATATTACCGGAATATACCACAGACACAATTTATAAAGGAAAATGGAAAAGTTACGCGAATAAAACACACATACAATTTATATAAAGCAAGGATAACTTTAGAGGAATAAAACGCTGACACAATTTAAAAAGGGCGGAGGAAATGTTACGGACATAAAACGCAGATACAGTTTACAAAGGAGTTAGGGGAAAGTTACGGGAATAAAAAGAAAATATTACGGGAATAAAACACAGACATAATTTAAATAGGGGGAGGAAATGTAACGGGAATAAAACACTGATACTATTTACAAAGGAGTGAGGGGAAAGTTACGGGAATAAAAAGGAAATATTACGGGAATAAAACACAAACACAATTTAAATAGGGGGGGAGCAAATGTTACGGGAATAAAACACAGATACAGTTTACAAAGGAGTGATGGGAAAGTTACGGGAATAAAAAGGAAATATTAAGGGAATAAAACACAAACACAATTTAAATAGTGGGGAGGAAATGTTACGGACATAAAGCACAGATACTGTTTACAAAGGAGTCTGGGGAAAGTTAGGGGACTAAAATGGAAATATAACGGGAACAAAACACAAACACAATTTAAATAGGGGGGAGGAAATGTTATGGGAATAAAACAGAGATACAGTTTACAAAGGAGTGAGGAGAAAGTTACAGGGAATAGAAAATACCCAATATTTATAAAGGAGCGAGTAGAATATTATCTGAATAAAACACAGATACTATTTATTAAAACGTGAGGGAAATATTACGGGAATAAAACTCAGACACAATTTGAATGGGGGGAGGAAATTATACGGGAATAAAACACAGATACAGTTTACAAAGGAGTGAGGGGAAATTTACGGGAATAAAAAGGAAATATTACGGGAATAAAACACAAACACAATTTAAGTAGGGGGAGGAAATGTTACGGGAATAAAACACAGATACAGTTTACAAAGGAGTGAGGGGAAAGTTAGGGGTATAAAACGGAAATATTACGGGAATAAATCACAGACACAATTTAAATAGGGGGAGGAAATGTTACGGGAATAAAACACAGATACAGTTTACAAAGGAGTGAGGAGAAAGTTAGGGGACTAAAATGGAAATATAACGGGAATAAAACACAAACACAATTTAAATAGGGGGGAGGAAATGTCACGGGAATAAAACACAGATACAGTTTACAAATGAGTAAGGGTAAAGTTACGGGAATAAAACGGAATAATTACGGGAATAAAACACAGACACAATTTATATAGGGGGAGCAACTGTTACGGGAATAAAACACAGATACAGTTTACAAAGGAGTGAGAGGGAAAGTTACGGGAATAGAAAATACCCAAAATTTATAAAGGAGCGAGTAGAACATTATCTGAATAAAACACAGATACTATTTATTAAAACGTGAGGGAAATATTACGGGAATAAAACTCAGACACAATTTAAATAGGGGGGTGGAAATGTTATGGGAATAAAACACAGATACAGTTTACAAAGGAGTGATGGGAAAGTTACGGGAATAAAAAGGAAATATTACGGGAATAAAACACAGACACAATTTAAACAGGGGGGATGAAATGTTGAGGAATAAAACACAGATACAGTTTAAAAGGAGTGAGGGGAAAGTTACGGGAATAAAAAGGAAATATTACGGGAATAAAACACAAACACAATATAAATAGTGGGGAGGAAATGTTACGGACATAAAGCACAGATACAGTTTACAAAGGAGTGAGGGGTAAGTTACAGGAATAAAAAGGAAATATTACGGGAATAAAACACAGACACAATTTAAATAGGGGGAGGAAATGTTACGGGAATAAAACACAGATACAGTTTACAAAGGAGTGCGGGGAAAGTTACGGGAATAGAAAGGAAATATTACGGGAATAAAACACAAACACAATTTAAATAGTGGGGAGGAAATGTTACGGGCATAAAGCACAGATACAGTTTACAAAGGAGTGTGGGGAAAGTTAGGGGACTAAAATGGAAATATAACGGGAATAAAACACAAACACAATTTAAATAGGGGGGAGGAAATGTTATGGGAATAAAACACAGATACAGTTTACAAAGGAGTGAGGAGAAAGTTACCGGGAATAGAAAACACCCAATATTTATAAAGGAGCGAGTAGAATATTATCTGAATAAAACACAGATACTATTTATTAAAACGTGAGGGAAATATTACGGGAATAAAACTCATACACAATTTGAATGCGGAGAGGAAATTGTACGGGAATAAAACACAGATACAGTTTACAAAGGAGTGAGGGGAAAGTTACGGGAATAAAAAATTAAATATTACGGGAATAAAACACAAACACAATTTAAATAGGGGGGAGGAAATGTTACGGGAATAAAACACAGATACAGTTTACAAAGGAGTGAGGGGAAAGTTAGGGGTATAAAACGGAAATATTACGGGAATAAATCACAGACACAATTTAAATAGGGGGAGGAAATATTACGGGAATAAAACACAGATACAGTTTACAAAGGAGTGAGGGGAAAGTTACGGGAATAGAAAATACCCAAAATTTATAAAGGAGCGAGTAGAACATTATCTGAATAAAACACAGATACTATTTATTAAAACGTGAGGGAAATATTACGGGAATAAAACTCAGACACAATTTAAATAGGGGGGTGGAAATGTTACGGGAATAAAACACAGATACAGTTTACAAAGGAGTGAGGGGAAAGTTACGGGAATAAAAAAGGAAATATTACGGGACTAAAACACAAACACAATTTAAATAGTGGGGAGGAAATGTTACGGGAGTAAAACACAGATACAGTTTACAAAGGAGTGAGGGGAAAGTTAGGGGTATAAAACGGAAATATTACGGGAATAAATCACAGACACAATTTAAATAGGGGGATGAAATTTTACGGGAATAAAACACAGATACAGTTTACAAAGGAGTGAGGGGAAAGTTACGGGAATAAAAAGGAAATATTACGGGAATAAAACACAGACACAATTTAAACAGGGGGGATGAAATGTTGCGGAATAAAACACAGATACAGTTTAAAAGGAGTGAGGGGAAAGTTACGGGAATAAAAAGGAAATATTACGGGAATAAAACACAGACACAATCTAAATAGGGGGAGGAAATGTAACGGGAATAAAACACAGATACAGTTTACAAAGGAGTGTGGAGAAAGTTAGGGGAATAAAAAGGAAATATTACGGGAATAAAACACAGACACAATTTAAACAGGGGGGTGGAAACGTTACGGGAATAAAACAGATACAGTTTACAAAGGAGAGAGGGGAATATTACGGGAATAGAAAATACCCAAAATTTATAAAGGAGCGTGTAGAACATTATCTGAATAAAACACAGATACTATTTATTACAACGTGAGGGAAATATTACGGGAATAAAAGTCACACACAATTTAAATAGGGGGATTGAAATGTTACGAGAATAAAACACTGATACAGTTTACAAAGGAGTAAGGGGAAAGTTACGGGAAAAAAAGGAAATATTACGGGAATAAAACACAGACACAATCTAAATCGGGGGAGGAAATGTTACGGGAATAAAACACAGATACAGTTTACAAACGAGTGAGGGGAAAGTTAGGGGAATAAAACGGAAATATTACGGGAATAAAACACAGACACAATTTAAATAGGGGGAGGAAATGTTACGGAATAAAACACATATACAGTTAACAAAGGAGTGAGGGGTAAGTTACGGGAATAAAAAGGAAATATTACGGGAATAAAACACAGACACAATTTATAAAGGGGGGAGGAAATGTTACGGGGATAAAACACAGATACAGTTTACAAAGGAATGAGGGGAAAGTTACAGGAATAAAAATTATCCAAAATTTATAAAGGCTTGAGGGAAATATTACCGGAATATACCACAGACACAATTTATAAAGGAAAATGGAAAAGTTACGCGAATAAAACACACATACAATTTATATAAAGCAAGGATAACTTTAGAGGAATAAAACGCTGACACAATTTAAAAAGGGCGGAGGAAATGTTACGGACATAAAACGCAGATACAGTTTACAAAGGAGTTAGGGGAAAGTTACGGGAATAAAAAGAAAATATTACGGGAATAAAACACAGACATAATTTAAATAGGGGGAGGAAATGTAACGGGAATAAAACACTGATACTATTTACAAAGGAGTGAGGGGAAAGTTACGGGAATAAAAAGGAAATATTACGGGAATAAAACACAAACACAATTTAAATAGGGGGGGAGCAAATGTTACGGGAATAAAACACAGATACAGTTTACAAAGGAGTGATGGGAAAGTTACGGGAATAAAAAGGAAATATTAAGGGAATAAAACACAAACACAATTTAAATAGTGGGGAGGAAATGTTACGGACATAAAGCACAGATACTGTTTACAAAGGAGTGTGGGGAAAGTTAGGGGACTAAAATGGAAATATAACGGGAACAAAACACAAACACAATTTAAATAGGGGGGAGGAAATGTTATGGGAATAAAACAGAGATACAGTTTACAAAGGAGTGAGGAGAAAGTTACAGGGAATAGAAAATACCCAATATTTATAAAGGAGCGAGTAGAATATTATCTGAATAAAACACAGATACTATTTATTAAAACGTGAGGGAAATATTACGGGAATAAAACTCAGACACAATTTGAATGGGGGGAGGAAATTATACGGGAATAAAACACAGATACAGTTTACAAAGGAGTGAGGGGAAATTTACGGGAATAAAAAGGAAATATTACGGGAATAAAACACAAACACAATTTAAGTAGGGGGAGGAAATGTTACGGGAATAAAACACAGATACAGTTTACAAAGGAGTGAGGGGAAAGTTAGGGGTATAAAACGGAAATATTACGGGAATAAATCAAAGACACAATTTAAATAGGGGGAGGAAATGTTACGGGAATAAAACACAGATACAGTTTACAAAGGAGTGAGGAGAAAGTTAGGGGACTAAAATGGAAATATAACGGGAATAAAACACAAACACAATTTAAATAGGGGGGAGGAAATGTCACGGGAATAAAACACAGATACAGTTTACAAATGAGTAAGGGTAAAGTTACGGGAATAAAACGGAATAATTACGGGAATAAAACACAGACACAATTTATATAGGGGGAGCAACTGTTACGGGAATAAAACACAGATACAGTTTACAAAGGAGTGAGAGGGAAAGTTACGGGAATAGAAAATACCCAAAATTTATAAAGGAGCGAGTAGAACATTATCTGAATAAAACACAGATACTATTTATTAAAACGTGAGGGAAATATTACGGGAATAAAACTCAGACACAATTTAAATAGGGGGGTGGAAATGTTATGGGAATAAAACACAGATACAGTTTACAAAGGAGTGATGGGAAAGTTACGGGAATAAAAAGGAAATATTACGGGAATAAAACACAGACACAATTTAAACAGGGGGGATGAAATGTTGAGGAATAAAACACAGATACAGTTTAAAAGGATTGAGGGGAAAGTTACGGGAATAAAAAGGAAATATTACGGGAATAAAACACAAACACAATATAAATAGTGGGGAGGAAATGTTACGGACATAAAGCACAGATACAGTTTACAAAGGAGTGAGGGGTAAGTTACAGGAATAAAAAGGAAATATTACGGGAATAAAACACAGACACAATTTAAATAGGGGGAGGAAATGTTACGGGAATAAAACACAGATACAGTTTACAAAGGAGTGCGGGGAAAGTTACGGGAATAGAAAGGAAATATTACGGGAATAAAACACAAACACAATTTAAATAGTGGGGAGGAAATGTTACGGGCATAAAGCACAGATACAGTTTACAAAGGAGTGTGGGGAAAGTTAGGGGACTAAAATGGAAATATAACGGGAATAAAACACAAACACAATTTAAATAGGGGGGAGGAAATGTTATGGGAATAAAACACAGATACAGTTTACAAAGGAGTGAGGAGAAAGTTACCGGGAATAGAAAACACCCAATATTTATAAAGGAGCGAGTAGAATATTATCTGAATAAAACACAGATACTATTTATTAAAACGTGAGGGAAATATTACGGGAATAAAACTCATACACAATTTGAATGCGGAGAGGAAATTGTACGGGAATAAAACACAGATACAGTTTACAAAGGAGTGAGGGGAAAGTTACGGGAATAAAAAATTAAATATTACGGGAATAAAACACAAACACAATTTAAATAGGGGGGAGGAAATGTTACGGGAATAAAACACAGATACAGTTTACAAAGGAGTGAGGGGAAAGTTAGGGGTATAAAACGGAAATATTACGGGAATAAATCACAGACACAATTTAAATAGTGGGAGGAAATATTACGGGAATAAAACACAGATACAGTTTACAAAGGAGTGAGGGGAAAGTTACGGGAATAGAAAATACCCAAAATTTATAAAGGAGCGAGTAGAACATTATCTGAATAAAACACAGATACTATTTATTAAAACGTGAGGGAAATATTACGGGAATAAAACTCAGACACAATTTAAATAGGGGGGTGGAAATGTTACGGGAATAAAACACAGATACAGTTTACAAAGGAGTGAGGGGAAAGTTACGGGAATAAAAAAGGAAATATTACGGGACTAAAACACAAACACAATTTAAATAGTGGGGAGGAAATGTTACGGGAGTAAAACACAGATACAGTTTACAAAGGAGTGAGGGGAAAGTTAGGGGTATAAAACGGAAATATTACGGGAATAAATCACAGACACAATTTAAATAGGGGGATGAAATTTTACGGGAATAAAACACAGATACAGTTTACAAAGGAGTGAGGGGAAAGTTACGGGAATAAAAAGGAAATATTACGGGAATAAAACACAGACACAATTTAAACAGGGGGGATGAAATGTTGCGGAATAAAACACAGATACAGTTTAAAAGGAGTGAGGGGAAAGTTACGGGAATAAAAAGGAAATATTACGGGAATAAAACACAGACACAATCTAAATAGGGGGAGGAAATGTAACGGGAATAAAACACAGATACAGTTTACAAAGGAGTGTGGAGAAAGTTAGGGGAATAAAAAGGAAATATTACGGGAATAAAACACAGACACAATTTAAACAGGGGGGTGGAAACGTTACGGGAATAAAACAGATACTGTTTACAAAGGAGAGAGGGGAATGTTACGGGAATAGAAAATACCCAAAATTTATAAAGGAGCGTGTAGAACATTATCTGAATAAAACACAGGTACTATTTATTACAACGTGAGGGAAATATTACGGGAATAAAAGTCACACACAATTTAAATAGGGGGGTTGAAATGTTACGAGAATAAAACACAGATACAGTTTACTAACGAGTGAGGGGAAAGTTAGGGGAATAAAACGGAAATATTACGGGAATAAAACACAGACACAATTTAAATAGGGGGAGGATGTTACGGGAATAAAACACAGATACAGTTTACAAAGGAGTGAGGAGAAAGTTAGGGGACTAAAATGGAAATATAACGGGAATAAAACACAAACACAATTTAAATAGGGGGGAGGAAATGTTACGGGAATAAAACACAGATACAGTTTACAAATGTGTAAGGGTAAAGTTACGGGAATAAAACGGAATTATTACGGGAATAAAACACAGACACAATTTATATAGGGGGAGCAACTGTTACGGGAATAAAATTCAGATACAGTTTACAAAGGAGTGAGGGGAAAGTTACGGGAATAGAAAATACCCAAAATTTATAAAGGAGCGAGTAGAACATTATCTGAATAAAACACAGATACTATTTATTAAAACGTGAGGGAAATATTACGGGAATAAAACTCAGACACAATTTAAGTAGGGGGGAGGAAATGTTACGGGAATAAAACACAGATACAGTTTACAAAGGAGTGAGGGGAAAGTTAGGGGTATAAAACGGAAATATTACGGGAATAAATCACAGACACAATTTAAATAGGGGGAGGAAATGTAACGGGAATAAAACACAGATACAGTTTACAAAGGAGTGTGGAGAAAGTTAGGGGAATAAAAAGGAAATATTACGGGAATAAAACACAGACACAATTTAAACAGGGGGGTGGAAACGTTACGGGAATAAAACAGATACAGTTTACAAAGGAGAGAGGGGAATATTACGGGAATAGAAAATACCCAAAATTTATAAAGGAGCGTGTAGAACATTATCTGAATAAAACACAGATACTATTTATTACAACGTGAGGGAAATATTACGGGAATAAAAGTCACACACAATTTAAATAGGGGGATTGAAAGTTACGAGAATAAAACACTGATACAGTTTACAAAGGAGTAAGGGGAAAGTTACGGGAAAAAAAGGAAATATTACGGGAATAAAACACAGACACAATCTAAATCGGGGGAGGAAATGTTACGGGAATAAAACACAGATACAGTTTACAAACGAGTGAGGGGAAAGTTAGGGGAATAAAACGGAAATATTACGGGAATAAAACACAGACACAATTTAAATAGGGGGAGGAAATGTTACGGAATAAAACACATATACAGTTAACAAAGGAGTGAGGGGTAAGTTACGGGAATAAAAAGGAAATATTACGGGAATAAAACACAGACACAATTTATAAAGGGGGGAGGAAATGTTACGGGGATAAAACACAGATACAGTTTACAAAGGAATGAGGGGAAAGTTACAGGAATAAAAATTATCCAAAATTTATAAAGGCTTGAGGGAAATATTACCGGAATATACCACAGACACAATTTATAAAGGAAAATGGAAAAGTTACGCGAATAAAACACACATACAATTTATATAAAGCAAGGATAACTTTAGAGGAATAAAACGCTGACACAATTTAAAAAGGGCGGAGGAAATGTTACGGACATAAAACGCAGATACAGTTTACAAAGGAGTTAGGGGAAAGTTACGGGAATAAAAAGAAAATATTACGGGAATAAAACACAGACATAATTTAAATAGGGGGAGGAAATGTAACGGGAATAAAACACTGATACTATTTACAAAGGAGTGAGGGGAAAGTTACGGGAATAAAAAGGAAATATTACGGGAATAAAACACAAACACAATTTAAATAGGGGGGGAGCAAATGTTACGGGAATAAAACACAGATACAGTTTACAAAGGAGTGATGGGAAAGTTACGGGAATAAAAAGGAAATATTAAGGGAATAAAACACAAACACAATTTAAATAGTGGGGAGGAAATGTTACGGACATAAAGCACAGATACTGTTTACAAAGGAGTGTGGGGAAAGTTAGGGGACTAAAATGGAAATATAACGGGAACAAAACACAAACACAATTTAAATAGGGGGGAGGAAATGTTATGGGAATAAAACAGAGATACAGTTTACAAAGGAGTGAGGAGAAAGTTACAGGGAATAGAAAATACCCAATATTTATAAAGGAGCGAGTAGAATATTATCTGAATAAAACACAGATACTATTTATTAAAACGTGAGGGAAATATTACGGGAATAAAACTCAGACACAATTTGAATGGGGGGAGGAAATTATACGGGAATAAAACACAGATACAGTTTACAAAGGAGTGAGGGGAAATTTACGGGAATAAAAAGGAAATATTACGGGAATAAAACACAAACACAATTTAAGTAGGGGGAGGAAATGTTACGGGAATAAAACACAGATACAGTTTACAAAGGAGTGAGGGGAAAGTTAGGGGTATAAAACGGAAATATTACGGGAATAAATCACAGACACAATTTAAATAGGGGGAGGAAATGTTACGGGAATAAAACACAGATACAGTTTACAAAGGAGTGAGGAGAAAGTTAGGGGACTAAAATGGAAATATAACGGGAATAAAACACAAACACAATTTAAATAGGGGGGAGGAAATGTCACGGGAATAAAACACAGATACAGTTTACAAATGAGTAAGGGTAAAGTTACGGGAATAAAACGGAATAATTACGGGAATAAAACACAGACACAATTTATATAGGGGGAGCAACTGTTACGGGAATAAAACACAGATACAGTTTACAAAGGAGTGAGAGGGAAAGTTACGGGAATAGAAAATACCCAAAATTTATAAAGGAGCGAGTAGAACATTATCTGAATAAAACACAGATACTATTTATTAAAACGTGAGGGAAATATTACGGGAATAAAACTCAGACACAATTTAAATAGGGGGGTGGAAATGTTATGGGAATAAAACACAGATACAGTTTACAAAGGAGTGATGGGAAAGTTACGGGAATAAAAAGGAAATATTACGGGAATAAAACACAGACACAATTTAAACAGGGGGGATGAAATGTTGAGGAATAAAACACAGATACAGTTTAAAAGGAGTGAGGGGAAAGTTACGGGAATAAAAAGGAAATATTACGGGAATAAAACACAAACACAATATAAATAGTGGGGAGGAAATGTTACGGACATAAAGCACAGATACAGTTTACAAAGGAGTGAGGGGTAAGTTACAGGAATAAAAAGGAAATATTACGGGAATAAAACACAGACACAATTTAAATAGGGGGAGGAAATGTTACGGGAATAAAACACAGATACAGTTTACAAAGGAGTGCGGGGAAAGTTACGGGAATAGAAAGGAAATATTACGGGAATAAAACACAAACACAATTTAAATAGTGGGGAGGAAATGTTACGGGCATAAAGCACAGATACAGTTTACAAAGGAGTGTGGGGAAAGTTAGGGGACTAAAATGGAAATATAACGGGAATAAAACACAAACACAATTTAAATAGGGGGGAGGAAATGTTATGGGAATAAAACACAGATACAGTTTACAAAGGAGTGAGGAGAAAGTTACCGGGAATAGAAAACACCCAATATTTATAAAGGAGCGAGTAGAATATTATCTGAATAAAACACAGATACTATTTATTAAAACGTGAGGGAAATATTACGGGAATAAAACTCATACACAATTTGAATGCGGAGAGGAAATTGTACGGGAATAAAACACAGATACAGTTTACAAAGGAGTGAGGGGAAAGTTACGGGAATAAAAAATTAAATATTACGGGAATAAAACACAAACACAATTTAAATAGGGGGGAGGAAATGTTACGGGAATAAAACACAGATACAGTTTACAAAGGAGTGAGGGGAAAGTTAGGGGTATAAAACGGAAATATTACGGGAATAAATCACAGACACAATTTAAATAGGGGGAGGAAATATTACGGGAATAAAACACAGATACAGTTTACAAAGGAGTGAGGGGAAAGTTACGGGAATAGAAAATACCCAAAATTTATAAAGGAGCGAGTAGAACATTATCTGAATAAAACACAGATACTATTTATTAAAACGTGAGGGAAATATTACGGGAATAAAACTCAGACACAATTTAAATAGGGGGGTGGAAATGTTACGGGAATAAAACACAGATACAGTTTACAAAGGAGTGAGGGGAAAGTTACGGGAATAAAAAAGGAAATATTACGGGACTAAAACACAAACACAATTTAAATAGTGGGGAGGAAATGTTACGGGAGTAAAACACAGATACAGTTTACAAAGGAGTGAGGGGAAAGTTAGGGGTATAAAACGGAAATATTACGGGAATAAATCACAGACACAATTTAAATAGGGGGATGAAATTTTACGGGAATAAAACACAGATACAGTTTACAAAGGAGTGAGGGGAAAGTTACGGGAATAAAAAGGAAATATTACGGGAATAAAACACAGACACAATTTAAACAGGGGGGATGAAATGTTGCGGAATAAAACACAGATACAGTTTAAAAGGAGTGAGGGGAAAGTTACGGGAATAAAAAGGAAATATTACGGGAATAAAACACAGACACAATCTAAATAGGGGGAGGAAATGTAACGGGAATAAAACACAGATACAGTTTACAAAGGAGTGTGGAGAAAGTTAGGGGAATAAAAAGGAAATATTACGGGAATAAAACACAGATACAGTTTACAAATGAGTAAGGGTAAAGTTACGGGAATAAAACGGAATTATTACGGGAATAAAACACAGACACAATTTATATAGGGGGAGCAACTGTTACGGGAATAAAATTCAGATACAGTTTACAAAGGAGTGAGGGGAAAGTTACGGGAATAGAAAATACCCAAAATTTATAAAGGAGCGAGTAGAACATTATCTGAATAAAACACAGATACTATTTATTAAAACGTGAGGGAAATATTACGGGAATAAAACTCAGACACAATTTGAATGGGGGGAGGAAATTATACGGGAATAAAACACAGATACAGTTTACAAAGGAGTGAGGGGAAATTTACGGGAATAAAAAGGAAATATTACGGGAATAAAACACAAACACAATTTAAGTAGGGGGGAGGAAATGTTACGGGAATAAAACACAGATACAGTTTACAAACGAGTGAGGGGAAAGTTAGGGGAATAAAACGGAAATATTACGGGAATAAAACACAGACACAATTTAAATAGGGGGAGGAAATGTTACGGAATAAAACACATATACAGTTAACAAAGGAGTGAGGGGTAAGTTACGGGAATAAAAAGGAAATATTACGGGAATAAAACACAGACACAATTTATAAAGGGGGGAGGAAATGTTACGGGGATAAAACACAGATACAGTTTACAAAGGAATGAGGGGAAAGTTACAGGAATAAAAATTATCCAAAATTTATAAAGGCTTGAGGGAAATATTACCGGAATATACCACAGACACAATTTATAAAGGAAAATGGAAAAGTTACGCGAATAAAACACACATACAATTTATATAAAGCAAGGATAACTTTAGAGGAATAAAACGCTGACACAATTTAAAAAGGGCGGAGGAAATGTTACGGACATAAAACGCAGATACAGTTTACAAAGGAGTTAGGGGAAAGTTACGGGAATAAAAAGAAAATATTACGGGAATAAAACACAGACATAATTTAAATAGGGGGAGGAAATGTAACGGGAATAAAACACTGATACTATTTACAAAGGAGTGAGGGGAAAGTTACGGGAATAAAAAGGAAATATTACGGGAATAAAACACAAACACAATTTAAATAGGGGGGGAGCAAATGTTACGGGAATAAAACACAGATACAGTTTACAAAGGAGTGATGGGAAAGTTACGGGAATAAAAAGGAAATATTAAGGGAATAAAACACAAACACAATTTAAATAGTGGGGAGGAAATGTTACGGACATAAAGCACAGATACTGTTTACAAAGGAGTGTGGGGAAAGTTAGGGGACTAAAATGGAAATATAACGGGAACAAAACACAAACACAATTTAAATAGGGGGGAGGAAATGTTATGGGAATAAAACAGAGATACAGTTTACAAAGGAGTGAGGAGAAAGTTACAGGGAATAGAAAATACCCAATATTTATAAAGGAGCGAGTAGAATATTATCTGAATAAAACACAGATACTATTTATTAAAACGTGAGGGAAATATTACGGGAATAAAACTCAGA
Organism: Narcine bancroftii; assembly: GCF_036971445.1. Classification (NCBI taxonomy): domain Eukaryota; kingdom Metazoa; phylum Chordata; class Chondrichthyes; order Torpediniformes; family Narcinidae; genus Narcine; species Narcine bancroftii. The sequence continues at coordinate 704,150 of NW_027211800.1, read as the reverse complement.
CACAATTTGAATGGGGGGAGGAAATTATACGGGAATAAAACACAGATACAGTTTACAAAGGAGTGAGGGGAAATTTACGGGAATAAAAAGGAAATATTACGGGAATAAAACACAAACACAATTTAAGTAGGGGGAGGAAATGTTACGGGAATAAAACACAGATACAGTTTACAAAGGAGTGAGGGGAAAGTTAGGGGTATAAAACGGAAATATTACGGGAATAAATCACAGACACAATTTAAATAGGGGGAGGAAATGTTACGGGAATAAAACACAGATACAGTTTACAAAGGAGTGAGGAGAAAGTTAGGGGACTAAAATGGAAATATAACGGGAATAAAACACAAACACAATTTAAATAGGGGGGAGGAAATGTCACGGGAATAAAACACAGATACAGTTTACAAATGAGTAAGGGTAAAGTTACGGGAATAAAACGGAATAATTACGGGAATAAAACACAGACACAATTTATATAGGGGGAGCAACTGTTACGGGAATAAAACACAGATACAGTTTACAAAGGAGTGAGAGGGAAAGTTACGGGAATAGAAAATACCCAAAATTTATAAAGGAGCGAGTAGAACATTATCTGAATAAAACACAGATACTATTTATTAAAACGTGAGGGAAATATTACGGGAATAAAACTCAGACACAATTTAAATAGGGGGGTGGAAATGTTATGGGAATAAAACACAGATACAGTTTACAAAGGAGTGATGGGAAAGTTACGGGAATAAAAAGGAAATATTACGGGAATAAAACACAGACACAATTTAAACAGGGGGGATGAAATGTTGAGGAATAAAACACAGATACAGTTTAAAAGGAGTGAGGGGAAAGTTACGGGAATAAAAAGGAAATATTACGGGAATAAAACACAAACACAATATAAATAGTGGGGAGGAAATGTTACGGACATAAAGCACAGATACAGTTTACAAAGGAGTGAGGGGTAAGTTACAGGAATAAAAAGGAAATATTACGGGAATAAAACACAGACACAATTTAAATAGGGGGAGGAAATGTTACGGGAATAAAACACAGATACAGTTTACAAAGGAGTGCGGGGAAAGTTACGGGAATAGAAAGGAAATATTACGGGAATAAAACACAAACACAATTTAAATAGTGGGGAGGAAATGTTACGGGCATAAAGCACAGATACAGTTTACAAAGGAGTGTGGGGAAAGTTAGGGGACTAAAATGGAAATATAACGGGAATAAAACACAAACACAATTTAAATAGGGGGGAGGAAATGTTATGGGAATAAAACACAGATACAGTTTACAAAGGAGTGAGGAGAAAGTTACCGGGAATAGAAAACACCCAATATTTATAAAGGAGCGAGTAGAATATTATCTGAATAAAACACAGATACTATTTATTAAAACGTGAGGGAAATATTACGGGAATAAAACTCATACACAATTTGAATGCGGAGAGGAAATTGTACGGGAATAAAACACAGATACAGTTTACAAAGGAGTGAGGGGAAAGTTACGGGAATAAAAAATTAAATATTACGGGAATAAAACACAAACACAATTTAAATAGGGGGGAGGAAATGTTACGGGAATAAAACACAGATACAGTTTACAAAGGAGTGAGGGGAAAGTTAGGGGTATAAAACGGAAATATTACGGGAATAAATCACAGACACAATTTAAATAGGGGGAGGAAATATTACGGGAATAAAACACAGATACAGTTTACAAAGGAGTGAGGGGAAAGTTACGGGAATAGAAAATACCCAAAATTTATAAAGGAGCGAGTAGAACATTATCTGAATAAAACACAGATACTATTTATTAAAACGTGAGGGAAATATTACGGGAATAAAACTCAGACACAATTTAAATAGGGGGGTGGAAATGTTACGGGAATAAAACACAGATACAGTTTACAAAGGAGTGAGGGGAAAGTTACGGGAATAAAAAAGGAAATATTACGGGACTAAAACACAAACACAATTTAAATAGTGGGGAGGAAATGTTACGGGAGTAAAACACAGATACAGTTTACAAAGGAGTGAGGGGAAAGTTAGGGGTATAAAACGGAAATATTACGGGAATAAATCACAGACACAATTTAAATAGGGGGATGAAATTTTACGGGAATAAAACACAGATACAGTTTACAAAGGAGTGAGGGGAAAGTTACGGGAATAAAAAGGAAATATTACGGGAATAAAACACAGACACAATTTAAACAGGGGGGATGAAATGTTGCGGAATAAAACACAGATACAGTTTAAAAGGAGTGAGGGGAAAGTTACGGGAATAAAAAGGAAATATTACGGGAATAAAACACAGACACAATCTAAATAGGGGGAGGAAATGTAACGGGAATAAAACACAGATACAGTTTACAAAGGAGTGTGGAGAAAGTTAGGGGAATAAAAAGGAAATATTACGGGAATAAAACACAGATACAGTTTACAAATGAGTAAGGGTAAAGTTACGGGAATAAAACGGAATTATTACGGGAATAAAACACAGACACAATTTATATAGGGGGAGCAACTGTTACGGGAATAAAATTCAGATACAGTTTACAAAGGAGTGAGGGGAAAGTTACGGGAATAGAAAATACCCAAAATTTATAAAGGAGCGAGTAGAACATTATCTGAATAAAACACAGATACTATTTATTAAAACGTGAGGGAAATATTACGGGAATAAAACTCAGACACAATTTGAATGGGGGGAGGAAATTATACGGGAATAAAACACAGATACAGTTTACAAAGGAGTGAGGGGAAATTTACGGGAATAAAAAGGAAATATTACGGGAATAAAACACAAACACAATTTAAGTAGGGGGGAGGAAATGTTACGGGAATAAAACACAGATACAGTTTACAAAGGAGTGAGGGGAAAGTTAGGGGTATAAAACGGAAATATTACGGGAATAAATCACAGACACAATTTAAATAGGGGGAGGAAATGTTACGGGAATAAAACACAGACACAATTTAAATAGGGGGAGGAAATGTAACGGGAATAAAACACAGATACAGTTTACAAAGGAGTGTGGAGAAAGTTAGGGGAATAAAAAGGAAATATTACGGGAATAAAACACAGACACAATTTAAACAGGGGGGTGGAAACGTTACGGGAATAAAACAGATACAGTTTACAAAGGAGAGAGGGGAATGTTACGGGAATAGAAAATACCCAAAATTTATAAAGGAGCGTGTAGAACATTATCTGAATAAAACACAGATACTATTTATTACAACGTGAGGGAAATATTACGGGAATAAAAGTCACACACAATTTAAATAGGGGGGTTGAAATGTTACGAGAATAAAACACTGATACAGTTTACAAAGGAGTAAGGGGAAAGTTACGGGAAAAAAAGGAAATATTACGGGAATAAAACACAGACACAATCTAAATCGGGGGAGGAAATGTTACGGGAATAAAACACAGATACAGTTTACAAACGAGTGAGGGGAAAGTTACGGGAATAAAACGGAAATATTACGGGAATAAAACACAGACACAATTTAAATAGGGGGAGGAAATGTTACGGGAATAAAACACATATACAGTTAACAAAGGAGTGAGGGGTAAGTTACGGGAATAAAAAGGAAATATTACGGGAATAAAACACAGACACAATTTATAAAGGGGGGAGGAAATGTTACGGGGATAAAACACAGATACAGTATACAAAGGAATGAGGGGAAAGTTACAGGAATAAAAATTATCCAAAATTTATAAAGGCTTGAGGGAAATATTACCGGAATATACCACAGACACAATTTATAAAGGAAAATGGAAAAGTTACGCGAATAAAACACACATACAATTTATATAAAGCAAGGATAACTTTAGAGGAATAAAACGCTGACACAATTTAAAAAGGGCGGAGGAAATGTTACGGACATAAAACGCAGATACAGTTTACAAAGGAGTTAGGGGAAAGTTACGGGAATAAAAAGAAAATATTACGGGAATAAAACACAGACATAATTTAAATAGGGGGAGGAAATGTAACGGGAATAAAACACTGATACTATTTACAAAGGAGTGAGGGGAAAGTTACGGGAATAAAAAGGAAATATTACGGGAATAAAACACAAACACAATTTAAATAGGGGGGGAGGAAATGTTACGGGAATAAAACACAGATACAGTTTACAAAGGAGTGAGGAGAAAGTTAGGGGACTAAAATGGAAATATAACGGGAATAAAACACAAACACAATTTAAATAGGGGGGAGGAAATGTCACGGGAATAAAACACAGATACAGTTTACAAATGAGTAAGGGTAAAGTTACGGGAATAAAACGGAATAATTACGGGAATAAAACACAGACACAATTAATATAGGGGGAGCAACTGTTACGGGAATAAAACACAGATACAGTTTACAAAGGAGTGAGAGGGAAAGTTACGGGAATAGAAAATACCCAAAATTTATAAAGGAGCGAGTAGAACATTATCTGAATAAAACACAGATACTATTTATTAAAACGTGAGGGAAATATTACGGGAATAAAACTCAGACACAATTTAAATAGGGGGGTGGAAATGTTATGGGAATAAAACACAGATACAGTTTACAAAGGAGTGATGGGAAAGTTACGGGAATAAAAAGGAAATATTACGGGAATAAAACACAGACACAATTTAAACAGGGGGGATGAAATGTTGCGGAATAAAACACAGATACAGTTTAAAAGGAGTGAGGGGAAAGTTACGGGAATAAAAAGGAAATATTACGGGAATAAAACACAAACACAATTTAAATAGTGGGGAGGAAATGTTACGGACATAAAGCACAGATACAGTTTACAATGGAGTGAGGGGTAAGTTACAGGAATAAAAAGGAAATATTACGGGAATAAAACACAGACACAATTTAAATAGGGGGAGGAAATGTTACGGGAATAAAACACAGATACAGTTTACAAAGGAGTGCGGGGAAAGTTACGGGAATAGAAAGGAAATATTACGGGAATAAAACACAAACACAATTTAAATAGTGGGGAGGAAATGTTACGGGCATAAAGCACAGATACAGTTTACAAAGGAGTGTGGGGAAAGTTAGGGGACTAAAATGGAAATATAACGGGAATAAAACACAAACACAATTTAAATAGGGGGGAGGAAATGTTATGTGAATAAAACACAGATACAGTTTAAAAAGGAGTGAGGAGAAAGTTACCGGGAATGGAAAACACCCAATATTTATAAAGGAGCGAGTAGAATATTATCTGAATAAAACACAGATACTATTTATTAAAACGTGAGGGAAATATTACGGGAATAAAACTCAGACACAATTTGAATGCGGGGAGGAAATTGTACGGGAATAAAACACAGATACAGTTTACAAAGGAGTGAGGGGAAAGTTACGGGATTAAAAAATTAAATATTACGGGAATAAAACACAAACACAATTTAAATAGGGGGGAGGAAAATTACGGGAATAAAACACAGATACAGTTTACAAAGGAGTGAGGGGAAAGTTAGGGGTATAAAACGGAAATATTACGGGAATAAATCACAGACACAATTTAAATAGGGGGAGGAAATGTTACGGGAATAAAACACAGATACAGTTTACAAAGGAGTGAGGGGAAAGTTACGGGAATAGAAAATACCCAAAATTTATAAAGGAGCGAGTAGAACATTATCTGAATAAAACACAGATACTATTTATTAAAACGTGAGGGAAATATTACGGGAATAAAACTCAGACACAATTTAAATAGGGGGGTGGAAATGTTACGGGAATAAAACACAGATACAGTTTACAAAGGAGTGAGGGGAAAGTTACGGGAATAAAAAAGGAAATATTACGGGAATAAAACACAAACACAATTTAAATAGTGGGGAGGAAATGTTACGGGAGTAAAACACAAATACAGTTTACAAAGGAGTGAGGGGAAAGTTAGGGGTATAAAACGGAAATATTACAGGAATAAATCACAGACACAATTTAAATAGGGGGATGAAATTTTACGGGAATAAAACACAGATACAGTTTACAAAGGAGTGAGGGGAAAGTTACGGGAATAAAAAGGAAATATTACGGGAATAAAACACAGACACAATTTAAACAGGGGGGATGAAATGTTGCGGAATAAAACACAGATACAGTTTAAAAGGAGTGAGGGGAAAGTTACGGGAATAAAAAGGAAATATTACTGGAATAAAACACAGACACAATCTAAATAGGGGGAGGAAATGTAACGGGAATAAAACACAGATACAGTTTACAAAGGAGTGTGGAGAAAGTTAGGGGAATAAAAAGGAAATATTACGGGAATAAAACACAGACACAATTTAAACAGGGGGGTGGAAACGTTACGGGAATAAAACAGATACTGTTTACAAAGGAGAGAGGGGAATGTTACGGGAATAGAAAATACCCAAAATTTATAAAGGAGCGTGTAGAACATTATCTGAATAAAACACAGGTACTATTTATTACAACGTGAGGGAAATATTACGGGAATAAAAGTCACACACAATTTAAATAGGGGGGTTGAAATGTTACGAGAATAAAACACAGATACAGTTTACAAACGAGTGAGGGGAAAGTTAGGGGAATAAAACGGAAATATTACGGGAATAAAACACAGACACAATTTAAATAGGGGGAGGATGTTACGGGAATAAAACACAGATACAGTTTACAAAGGAGTGAGGAGAAAGTTAGGGGACTAAAATGGAAATATAACGGGAATAAAACACAAACACAATTTAAATAGGGGGGAGGAAATGTTACGGGAATAAAACACAGATACAGTTTACAAATGAGTAAGGGTAAAGTTACGGGAATAAAACGGAATTATTACGGGAATAAAACACAGACACAATTTATATAGGGGGAGCAACTGTTACGGGAATAAAATTCAGATACAGTTTACAAAGGAGTGAGGGGAAAGTTACGGGAATAGAAAATACCCAAAATTTATAAAGGAGCGAGTAGAACATTATCTGAATAAAACACAGATACTATTTATTAAAACGTGAGGGAAATATTACGGGAATAAAACTCAGACACAATTTAAGTAGGGGGGAGGAAATGTTACGGGAATAAAACACAGATACAGTTTACAAAGGAGTGAGGGGAAAGTTAGGGGTATAAAACGGAAATATTACGGGAATAAATCACAGACACAATTTAAATAGGGGGAGGAAATGTTACGGGAATAAAACACAGACACAATTTAAATAGGGGGAGGAAATGTAACGGGAATAAAACACAGATACAGTTTACAAAGGAGTGTGGAGAAAGTTAGGGGAATAAAAAGGAAATATTACGGGAATAAAACACAGACACAATTTAAACAGGGGGGTGGAAACGTTACGGGAATAAAACAGATACAGTTTACAAAGGAGAGAGGGGAATATTACGGGAATAGAAAATACCCAAAATTTATAAAGGAGCGTGTAGAACATTATCTGAATAAAACACAGATACTATTTATTACAACGTGAGGGAAATATTACGGGAATAAAAGTCACACACAATTTAAATAGGGGGATTGAAATGTTACGAGAATAAAACACTGATACAGTTTACAAAGGAGTAAGGGGAAAGTTACGGGAAAAAAAGGAAATATTACGGGAATAAAACACAGACACAATCTAAATCGGGGGAGGAAATGTTACGGGAATAAAACACAGATACAGTTTACAAACGAGTGAGGGGAAAGTTAGGGGAATAAAACGGAAATATTACGGGAATAAAACACAGACACAATTTAAATAGGGGGAGGAAATGTTACGGGAATAAAACACATATACAGTTAACAAAGGAGTGAGGGGTAAGTTACGGGAATAAAAATTATCCAAAATTTATAAAGGCTTGAGGGAAATATTACCGGAATATACCACAGACACAATTTATAAAGGAAAATGGAAAAGTTACGCGAATAAAACACACATACAATTTATATAAAGCAAGGATAACTTTAGAGGAATAAAACGCTGACACAATTTAAAAAGGGCGGAGGAAATGTTACGGACATAAAACGCAGATACAGTTTACAAAGGAGTTAGGGGAAAGTTACGGGAATAAAAAGAAAATATTACGGGAATAAAACACAGACATAATTTAAATAGGGGGAGGAAATGTAACGGGAATAAAACACTGATACTATTTACAAAGGAGTGAGGGGAAAGTTACGGGAATAAAAAGGAAATATTACGGGAATAAAACACAAACACAATTTAAATAGGGGGGGAGCAAATGTTACGGGAATAAAACACAGATACAGTTTACAAAGGAGTGATGGGAAAGTTACGGGAATAAAAAGGAAATATTAAGGGAATAAAACACAAACACAATTTAAATAGTGGGGAGGAAATGTTACGGACATAAAGCACAGATACTGTTTACAAAGGAGTGTGGAGAAAGTTAGGGGACTAAAATGGAAATATAACGGGAACAAAACACAAACACAATTTAAATAGGGGGGAGGAAATGTTATGGGAATAAAACAGAGATACAGTTTACAAAGGAGTGAGGAGAAAGTTACAGGGAATAGAAAATACCCAATATTTATAAAGGAGCGAGTAGAATATTATCTGAATAAAACACAGATACTATTTATTAAAACGTGAGGGAAATATTACGGGAATAAAACTCAGACACAATTTGAATGGGGGGAGGAAATTATACGGGAATAAAACACAGATACAGTTTACAAAGGAGTGAGGGGAAATTTACGGGAATAAAAAGGAAATATTACGGGAATAAAACACAAACACAATTTAAGTAGGGGGAGGAAATGTTACGGGAATAAAACACAGATACAGTTTACAAAGGAGTGAGGGGAAAGTTAGGGGTATAAAACGGAAATAATACGGGAATAAATCACAGACACAATTTAAATAGGGGGAGGAAATGTTACGGGAATAAAACACAGATACAGTTTACAAAGGAGTGAGGAGAAAGTTAGGGGACTAAAATGGAAATATAACGGGAATAAAACACAAACACAATTTAAATAGGGGGGAGGAAATGTCACGGGAATAAAACACAGATACAGTTTACAAATGAGTAAGGGTAAAGTTACGGGAATAAAACGGAATAATTACGGGAATAAAACACAGACACAATTTATATAGGGGGAGCAACTGTTACGGGAATAAAACACAGATACAGTTTACAAAGGAGTGAGAGGGAAAGTTACGGGAATAGAAAATACCCAAAATTTATAAAGGAGCGAGTAGAACATTATCTGAATAAAACACAGATACTATTTATTAAAACGTGAGGGAAATATTACGGGAATAAAACTCAGACACAATTTAAATAGGGGGGTGGAAATGTTATGGGAATAAAACACAGATACAGTTTACAAAGGAGTGATGGGAAAGTTACGGGAATAAAAAGGAAATATTACGGGAATAAAACACAGACACAATTTAAACAGGGGGGATGAAATGTTGCGGAATAAAACACAGATACAGTTTAAAAGGAGTGAGGGGAAAGTTACGGGAATAAAAAGGAAATATTACGGGAATAAAACACAAACACAATATAAATAGTGGGGAGGAAATGTTACGGACATAAAGCACAGATACAGTTTACAAAGGAGTGAGGGGTAAGTTACAGGAATAAAAAGGAAATATTACGGGAATAAAACACAGACACAATTTAAATAGGGGGAGGAAATGTTACGGGAATAAAACACAGATACAGTTTACAAAGGAGTGCGGGGAAAGTTACGGGAATAGAAAGGAAATATTACGGGAATAAAACACAAACACAATTTAAATAGTGGGGAGGAAATGTTACGGGCATAAAGCACAGATACAGTTTACAAAGGAGTGTGGGGAAAGTTAGGGGACTAAAATGGAAATATAACGGGAATAAAACACAAACACAATTTAAATAGGGGGGAGGAAATGTTATGGGAATAAAACACAGATACAGTTTACAAAGGAGTGAGGAGAAAGTTACCGGGAATAGAAAACACCCAATATTTATAAAGGAGCGAGTAGAATATTATCTGAATAAAACACAGATACTATTTATTAAAACGTGAGGGAAATATTACGGGAATAAAACTCAGACACAATTTGAATGCGGGGAGGAAATTGTACGGGAATAAAACACAGATACAGTTTACAAAGGAGTGAGGGGAAAGTTACGGGAATAAAAAATTAAATATTACGGGAATAAAACACAAACACAATTTAAATAGGGGGGAGGAAATGTTACGGGAATAAAACACAGATACAGTTTACAAAGGAGTGAGGGGAAAGTTAGGGGTATAAAACGGAAATATTACGGGAATAAATCACAGACACAATTTAAATAGGGGGAGGAAATGTTACGGGAATAAAACACAGATACAGTTTACAAAGGAGTGAGGGGAAATTTACGGGAATAAAAAGGAAATATTACGGGAATAAAACACAAACACAATTTAAGTAGGGGGGAGGAAATGTTACGGGAATAAAACACAGATACAGTTTACAAAGGAGTGAGGGGAAAGTTAGGGGTATAAAACGGAAATATTACGGGAATAAATCACAGACACAATTTAAATAGGGGGAGGAAATGTTACGGGAATAAAACACAGACACAATTTAAATAGGGGGAGGAAATGTAACGGGAATAAAACACAGATACAGTTTACAAAGGAGTGTGGAGAAAGTTAGGGGAATAAAAAGGAAATATTACGGGAATAAAACACAGACACAATCTAAATCGGGGGAGGAAATGTTACGGGAATAAAACACAGATACAGTTTACAAACGAGTGAGGGGAAAGTTAGGGGAATAAAACGGAAATATTACGGGAATAAAACACAGACACAATTTAAATAGGGGGAGGAAATGTTACGGGAATAAAACACATATACAGTTAACAAAGGAGTGAGGGGTAAGTTACGGGAATAAAAATTATCCAAAATTTATAAAGGCTTGAGGGAAATATTACCGGAATATACCACAGACACAATTTATAAAGGAAAATGGAAAAGTTACGCGAATAAAACACACATACAATTTATATAAAGCAAGGATAACTTTAGAGGAATAAAACGCTGACACAATTTAAAAAGGGCGGAGGAAATGTTACGGACATAAAACGCAGATACAGTTTACAAAGGAGTTAGGGGAAAGTTACGGGAATAAAAAGAAAATATTACGGGAATAAAACACAGACATAATTTAAATAGGGGGAGGAAATGTAACGGGAATAAAACACTGATACTATTTACAAAGGAGTGAGGGGAAAGTTACGGGAATAAAAAGGAAATATTACGGGAATAAAACACAAACACAATTTAAATAGGGGGGGAGCAAATGTTACGGGAATAAAACACAGATACAGTTTACAAAGGAGTGATGGGAAAGTTACGGGAATAAAAAGGAAATATTAAGGGAATAAAACACAAACACAATTTAAATAGTGGGGAGGAAATGTTACGGACATAAAGCACAGATACTGTTTACAAAGGAGTGTGGAGAAAGTTAGGGGACTAAAATGGAAATATAACGGGAACAAAACACAAACACAATTTAAATAGGGGGGAGGAAATGTTATGGGAATAAAACAGAGATACAGTTTACAAAGGAGTGAGGAGAAAGTTACAGGGAATAGAAAATACCCAATATTTATAAAGGAGCGAGTAGAATATTATCTGAATAAAACACAGATACTATTTATTAAAACGTGAGGGAAATATTACGGGAATAAAACTCAGACACAATTTGAATGGGGGGAGGAAATTATACGGGAATAAAACACAGATACAGTTTACAAAGGAGTGAGGGGAAATTTACGGGAATAAAAAGGAAATATTACGGGAATAAAACACAAACACAATTTAAGTAGGGGGAGGAAATGTTACGGGAATAAAACACAGATACAGTTTACAAAGGAGTGAGGGGAAAGTTAGGGGTATAAAACGGAAATATTACGGGAATAAATCACAGACACAATTTAAATAGGGGGAGGAAATGTTACGGGAATAAAACACAGATACAGTTTACAAAGGAGTGAGGAGAAAGTTAGGGGACTAAAATGGAAATATAACGGGAATAAAACACAAACACAATTTAAATAGGGGGGAGGAAATGTCACGGGAATAAAACACAGATACAGTTTACAAATGAGTAAGGGTAAAGTTACGGGAATAAAACGGAATAATTACGGGAATAAAACACAGACACAATTTATATAGGGGGAGCAACTGTTACGGGAATAAAACACAGATACAGTTTACAAAGGAGTGAGAGGGAAAGTTACGGGAATAGAAAATACCCAAAATTTATAAAGGAGCGAGTAGAACATTATCTGAATAAAACACAGATACTATTTATTAAAACGTGAGGGAAATATTACGGGAATAAAACTCAGACACAATTTAAATAGGGGGGTGGAAATGTTATGGGAATAAAACACAGATACAGTTTACAAAGGAGTGATGGGAAAGTTACGGGAATAAAAAGGAAATATTACGGGAATAAAACACAGACACAATTTAAACAGGGGGGATGAAATGTTGCGGAATAAAACACAGATACAGTTTAAAAGGAGTGAGGGGAAAGTTACGGGAATAAAAAGGAAATATTACGGGAATAAAACACAAACACAATATAAATAGTGGGGAGGAAATGTTACGGACATAAAGCACAGATACAGTTTACAAAGGAGTGAGGGGTAAGTTACAGGAATAAAAAGGAAATATTACGGGAATAAAACACAGACACAATTTAAATAGGGGGAGGAAATGTTACGGGAATAAAACACAGATACAGTTTACAAAGGAGTGCGGGGAAAGTTACGGGAATAGAAAGGAAATATTACGGGAATAAAACACAAACACAATTTAAATAGTGGGGAGGAAATGTTACGGGCATAAAGCACAGATACAGTTTACAAAGGAGTGTGGGGAAAGTTAGGGGACTAAAATGGAAATATAACGGGAATAAAACACAAACACAATTTAAATAGGGGGGAGGAAATGTTATGGGAATAAAACACAGATACAGTTTACAAAGGAGTGAGGAGAAAGTTACCGGGAATAGAAAACAGCCAATATTTATAAAGGAGCGAGTAGAATATTATCTGAATAAAACACAGATACTATTTATTAAAACGTGAGGGAAATATTACGGGAATAAAACTCAGACACAATTTGAATGCGGGGAGGAAATTGTACGGGAATAAAACACAGATACAGTTTACAAAGGAGTGAGGGGAAAGTTACGGGAATAAAAAATTAAATATTACGGGAATAAAACACAAACACAATTTAAATAGGGGGGAGGAAATGTTACGGGAATAAAACACAGATACAGTTTACAAAGGAGTGAGGGGAAAGTTAGGGGTATAAAACGGAAATATTACGGGAATAAATCACAGACACAATTTAAATAGGGGGAGGAAATGTTACGGGAATAAAACACAGATACAGTTTACAAAGGAGTGAGGGGAAATTTACGGGAATAAAAAGGAAATATTACGGGAATAAAACACAAACACAATTTAAGTAGGGGGGAGGAAATGTTACGGGAATAAAACACAGATACAGTTTACAAAGGAGTGAGGGGAAAGTTAGGGGTATAAAACGGAAATATTACGGGAATAAATCACAGACACAATTTAAATAGGGGGAGGAAATGTTACGGGAATAAAACACAGACACAATTTAAATAGGGGGAGGAAATGTAACGGGAATAAAACACAGATACAGTTTACAAAGGAGTGTGGAGAAAGTTAGGGGAATAAAAAGGAAATATTACGGGAATAAAACACAGACACAATTTAAACAGGGGGGTGGAAACGTTACGGGAATAAAACAGATACAGTTTACAAAGGAGAGAGGGGAATGTTACGGGAATAGAAAATACCCAAAATTTATAAAGGAGCGTGTAGAACATTATCTGAATAAAACACAGATACTATTTATTACAACGTGAGGGAAATATTACGGGAATAAAAGTCACACACAATTTAAATAGGGGGGTTGAAATGTTACGAGAATAAAACACTGATACAGTTTACAAAGGAGTAAGGGGAAAGTTACGGGAAAAAAAGGAAATATTACGGGAATAAAACACAGACACAATCTAAATCGGGGGAGGAAATGTTACGGGAATAAAACACAGATACAGTTTACAAACGAGTGAGGGGAAAGTTACGGGAATAAAACGGAAATATTACGGGAATAAAACACAGACACAATTTAAATAGGGGGAGGAAATGTTACGGGAATAAAACACATATACAGTTAACAAAGGAGTGAGGGGTAAGTTACGGGAATAAAAAGGAAATATTACGGGAATAAAACACAGACACAATTTATAAAGGGGAGAGGAAATGTTACGGGGATAAAACACAGATACAGTATACAAAGGAATGAGGGGAAAGTTACAGGAATAAAAATTATCCAAAATTTATAAAGGCTTGAGGGAAATATTACCGGAATATACCACAGACACAATTTATAAAGGAAAATGGAAAAGTTACGCGAATAAAACACACATACAATTTATATAAAGCAAGGATAACTTTAGAGGAATAAAACGCTGACACAATTTAAAAAGGGCGGAGGAAATGTTACGGACATAAAACGCAGATACAGTTTACAAAGGAGTTAGGGGAAAGTTACGGGAATAAAAAGAAAATATTACGGGAATAAAACACAGACATAATTTAAATAGGGGGAGGAAATGTAACGGGAATAAAACACTGATACTATTTACAAAGGAGTGAGGGGAAAGTTACGGGAATAAAAAGGAAATATTACGGGAATAAAACACAAACACAATTTAAATAGGGGGGGAGGAAATGTTACGGGAATAAAACACAGATACAGTTTACAAAGGAGTGAGGAGAAAGTTAGGGGACTAAAATGGAAATATAACGGGAATAAAACACAAACACAATTTAAATAGGGGGGAGGAAATGTCACGGGAATAAAACACAGATACAGTTTACAAATGAGTAAGGGTAAAGTTACGGGAATAAAACGGAATAATTACGGGAATAAAACACAGACACAATTAATATAGGGGGAGCAACTGTTACGGGAATAAAACACAGATACAGTTTACAAAGGAGTGAGAGGGAAAGTTACGGGAATAGAAAATACCCAAAATTTATAAAGGAGCGAGTAGAACATTATCTGAATAAAACACAGATACTATTTATTAAAACGTGAGGGAAATATTACGGGAATAAAACTCAGACACAATTTAAATAGGGGGGTGGAAATGTTATGGGAATAAAACACAGATACAGTTTACAAAGGAGTGATGGGAAAGTTACGGGAATAAAAAGGAAATATTACGGGAATAAAACACAGACACAATTTAAACAGGGGGGTTGAAATGTTGCGGAATAAAACACAGATACAGTTTAAAAGGAGTGAGGGGAAAGTTACGGGAATAAAAAGGAAATATTACGGGAATAAAACACAAACACAATTTAAATAGTGGGGAGGAAATGTTACGGACATAAAGCACAGATACAGTTTACAAAGGAGTGAGGGGTAAGTTACAGGAATAAAAAGGAAATATTACGGGAATAAAACACAGACACAATTTAAATAGGGGGAGGAAATGTTACGGGAATAAAACACAGATACAGTTTACAAAGGAGTGCGGGGAAAGTTACGGGAATAGAAAGGAAATATTACGGGAATAAAACACAAACACAATTTAAATAGTGGGGAGGAAATGTTACGGGCATAAAGCACAGATACAGTTTACAAAGGAGTGTGGGGAAAGTTAGGGGACTAAAATGGAAATATAACGGGAATAAAACACAAACACAATTTAAATAGGGGGGAGGAAATGTTATGTGAATAAAACACAGATACAGTTTAAAAAGGAGTGAGGAGAAAGTTACCGGGAATGGAAAACACCCAATATTTATAAAGGAGCGAGTAGAATATTATCTGAATAAAACACAGATACTATTTATTAAAACGTGAGGGAAATATTACGGGAATAAAACTCAGACACAATTTGAATGCGGGGAGGAAATTGTACGGGAATAAAACACAGATACAGTTTACAAAGGAGTGAGGGGAAAGTTACGGGAATAAAAAATTAAATATTACGGGAATAAAACACAAACACAATTTAAATAGGGGGGAGGAAAATTACGGGAATAAAACACAGATACAGTTTACAAAGGAGTGAGGGGAAAGTTAGGGGTATAAAACGGAAATATTACGGGAATAAATCACAGACACAATTTAAATAGGGGGAGGAAATGTTACGGGAATAAAACACAGATACAGTTTACAAAGGAGTGAGGGGAAAGTTACGGGAATAGAAAATACCCAAAATTTATAAAGGAGCGAGTAGAACATTATCTGAATAAAACACAGATACTATTTATTAAAACGTGAGGGAAATATTACGGGAATAAAACTCAGACACAATTTAAATAGGGGGGTGGAAATGTTACGGGAATAAAACACAGATACAGTTTACAAAGGAGTGAGGGGAAAGTTACGGGAATAAAAAAGGAAATATTACGGGAATAAAACACAAACACAATTTAAATAGTGGGGAGGAAATGTTACGGGAGTAAAACACAGATACAGTTTACAAAGGAGTGAGGGGAAAGTTAGGGGTATAAAACGGAAATATTACGGGAATAAATCACAGACACAATTTAAATAGGGGGATGAAATTTTACGGGAATAAAACACAGATACAGTTTACAAAGGAGTGAGGGGAAAGTTACGGGAATAAAAAGGAAATATTACGGGAATAAAACACAGACACAATTTAAACAGGGGGGATGAAATGTTGCGGAATAAAACACAGATACAGTTTAAAAGGAGTGAGGGGAAAGTTACGGGAATAAAAAGGAAATATTACGGGAATAAAACACAGACACAATCTAAATAGGGGGAGGAAATGTAACGGGAATAAAACACAGATACAGTTTACAAAGGAGTGTGGAGAAAGTTAGGGGAATAAAAAGGAAATATTACGGGAATAAAACACAGACACAATTTAAACAGGGGGGTGGAAACGTTACGGGAATAAAACAGATACTGTTTACAAAGGAGAGAGGGGAATGTTACGGGAATAGAAAATACCCAAAATTTATAAAGGAGCGTGTAGAACATTATCTGAATAAAACACAGGTACTATTTATTACAACGTGAGGGAAATATTACGGGAATAAAAGTCACACACAATTTAAATAGGGGGGTTGAAATGTTACGAGAATAAAACACAGATACAGTTTACAAACGAGTGAGGGGAAAGTTAGGGGAATAAAACGGAAATATTACGGGAATAAAACACAGACACAATTTAAATAGGGGGAGGATGTTACGGGAATAAAACACAGATACAGTTTACAAAGGAGTGAGGAGAAAGTTAGGGGACTAAAATGGAAATATAACGGGAATAAAACACAAACACAATTTAAATAGGGGGGAGGAAATGTTACGGGAATAAAACACAGATACAGTTTACAAATGAGTAAGGGTAAAGTTACGGGAATAAAACGGAATTATTACGGGAATAAAACACAGACACAATTTATATAGGGGGAGCAACTGTTACGGGAATAAAATTCAGATACAGTTTACAAAGGAGTGAGGGGAAAGTTACGGGAATAGAAAATACCCAAAATTTATAAAGGAGCGAGTAGAACATTATCTGAATAAAACACAGATACTATTTATTAAAACGTGAGGGAAATATTACGGGAATAAAACTCAGACACAATTTAAGTAGGGGGGAGGAAATGTTACGGGAATAAAACACAGATACAGTTTACAAAGGAGTGAGGGGAAAGTTAGGGGTATAAAACGGAAATATTACGGGAATAAATCACAGACACAATTTAAATAGGGGGAGGAAATGTTACGGGAATAAAACACAGACACAATTTAAATAGGGGGAGGAAATGTAACGGGAATAAAACACAGATACAGTTTACAAAGGAGTGTGGAGAAAGTTAGGGGAATAAAAAGGAAATATTACGGGAATAAAACACAGACACAATTTAAACAGGGGGGTGGAAACGTTACGGGAATAAAACAGATACAGTTTACAAAGGAGAGAGGGGAATATTACGGGAATAGAAAATACCCAAAATTTATAAAGGAGCGTGTAGAACATTATCTGAATAAAACACAGATACTATTTATTACAACGTGAGGGAAATATTACGGGAATAAAAGTCACACACAATTTAAATAGGGGGATTGAAATGTTACGAGAATAAAACACTGATACAGTTTACAAAGGAGTAAGGGGAAAGTTACGGGAAAAAAAGGAAATATTACGGGAATAAAACACAGACACAATCTAAATCGGGGGAGGAAATGTTACGGGAATAAAACACAGATACAGTTTACAAACGAGTGAGGGGAAAGTTAGGGGAATAAAACGGAAATATTACGGGAATAAAACACAGACACAATTTAAATAGGGGGAGGAAATGTTACGGGAATAAAACACATATACAGTTAACAAAGGAGTGAGGGGTAAGTTACGGGAATAAAAAGGAAATATTACGGGAATAAAACACAGACACAATTTATAAAGGGGGGAGGAAATGTTACGGGGATAAAACACAGATACAGTTTACAAAGGAATGAGGGGAAAGTTACAGGAATAAAAATTATCCAAAATTTATAAAGGCTTGAGGGAAATATTACCGGAATATACCACAGACACAATTTATAAAGGAAAATGGAAAAGTTACGCGAATAAAACACACATACAATTTATATAAAGCAAGGATAACTTTAGAGGAATAAAACGCTGACACAATTTAAAAAGGGCGGAGGAAATGTTACGGACATAAAACGCAGATACAGTTTACAAAGGAGTTAGGGGAAAGTTACGGGAATAAAAAGAAAATATTACGGGAATAAAACACAGACATAATTTAAATAGGGGGAGGAAATGTAACGGGAATAAAACACTGATACTATTTACAAAGGAGTGAGGGGAAAGTTACGGGAATAAAAAGGAAATATTACGGGAATAAAACACAAACACAATTTAAATAGGGGGGGAGCAAATGTTACGGGAATAAAACACAGATACAGTTTACAAAGGAGTGATGGGAAAGTTACGGGAATAAAAAGGAAATATTAAGGGAATAAAACACAAACACAATTTAAATAGTGGGGAGGAAATGTTACGGACATAAAGCACAGATACTGTTTACAAAGGAGTGTGGAGAAAGTTAGGGGACTAAAATGGAAATATAACGGGAACAAAACACAAACACAATTTAAATAGGGGGGAGGAAATGTTATGGGAATAAAACAGAGATACAGTTTACAAAGGAGTGAGGAGAAAGTTACAGGGAATAGAAAATACCCAATATTTATAAAGGAGCGAGTAGAATATTATCTGAATAAAACACAGATACTATTTATTAAAACGTGAGGGAAATATTACGGGAATAAAACTCAGACACAATTTGAATGGGGGGAGGAAATTATACGGGAATAAAACACAGATACAGTTTACAAAGGAGTGAGGGGAAATTTACGGGAATAAAAAGGAAATATTACGGGAATAAAACACAAACACAATTTAAGTAGGGGGAGGAAATGTTACGGGAATAAAACACAGATACAGTTTACAAAGGAGTGAGGGGAAAGTTAGGGGTATAAAACGGAAATATTACGGGAATAAATCACAGACACAATTTAAATAGGGGGAGGAAATGTTACGGGAATAAAACACAGATACAGTTTACAAAGGAGTGAGGAGAAAGTTAGGGGACTAAAATGGAAATATAACGGGAATAAAACACAAACACAATTTAAATAGGGGGGAGGAAATGTCACGGGAATAAAACACAGATACAGTTTACAAATGAGTAAGGGTAAAGTTACGGGAATAAAACGGAATAATTACGGGAATAAAACACAGACACAATTTATATAGGGGGAGCAACTGTTACGGGAATAAAACACAGATACAGTTTACAAAGGAGTGAGAGGGAAAGTTACGGGAATAGAAAATACCCAAAATTTATAAAGGAGCGAGTAGAACATTATCTGAATAAAACACAGATACTATTTATTAAAACGTGAGGGAAATATTACGGGAATAAAACTCAGACACAATTTAAATAGGGGGGTGGAAATGTTATGGGA
The DNA here is from genome assembly GCF_036971445.1 of Narcine bancroftii. Taxonomy (NCBI): domain Eukaryota; kingdom Metazoa; phylum Chordata; class Chondrichthyes; order Torpediniformes; family Narcinidae; genus Narcine; species Narcine bancroftii. The sequence continues at coordinate 684,051 of NW_027211800.1, read as the reverse complement.
ATAAAACACAGATACAGTTTACAAAGGAGTGATGGGAAAGTTACGGGAATAAAAAGGAAATATTACGGGAATAAAACACAGACACAATTTAAACAGGGGGGATGAAATGTTGCGGAATAAAACACAGATACAGTTTAAAAGGAGTGAGGGGAAAGTTACGGGAATAAAAAGGAAATATTACGGGAATAAAACACAAACACAATATAAATAGTGGGGAGGAAATGTTACGGACATAAAGCACAGATACAGTTTACAAAGGAGTGAGGGGTAAGTTACAGGAATAAAAAGGAAATATTACGGGAATAAAACACAGACACAATTTAAATAGGGGGAGGAAATGTTACGGGAATAAAACACAGATACAGTTTACAAAGGAGTGCGGGGAAAGTTACGGGAATAGAAAGGAAATATTACGGGAATAAAACACAAACACAATTTAAATAGTGGGGAGGAAATGTTACGGGCATAAAGCACAGATACAGTTTACAAAGGAGTGTGGGGAAAGTTAGGGGACTAAAATGGAAATATAACGGGAATAAAACACAAACACAATTTAAATAGGGGGGAGGAAATGTTATGGGAATAAAACACAGATACAGTTTACAAAGGAGTGAGGAGAAAGTTACCGGGAATAGAAAACACCCAATATTTATAAAGGAGCGAGTAGAATATTATCTGAATAAAACACAGATACTATTTATTAAAACGTGAGGGAAATATTACGGGAATAAAACTCAGACACAATTTGAATGCGGGGAGGAAATTGTACGGGAATAAAACACAGATACAGTTTACAAAGGAGTGAGGGGAAAGTTACGGGAATAAAAAATTAAATATTACGGGAATAAAACACAAACACAATTTAAATAGGGGGGAGGAAATGTTACGGGAATAAAACACAGATACAGTTTACAAAGGAGTGAGGGGAAAGTTAGGGGTATAAAACGGAAATATTACGGGAATAAATCACAGACACAATTTAAATAGGGGGAGGAAATGTTACGGGAATAAAACACAGATACAGTTTACAAAGGAGTGAGGGGAAAGTTACGGGAATAGAAAATACCCAAAATTTATAAAGGAGCGAGTAGAACATTATCTGAATAAAACACAGATACTATTTATTAAAACGTGAGGGAAATATTACGGGAATAAAACTCAGACACAATTTAAATAGGGGGGTGGAAATGTTACGGGAATAAAACACAGATACAGTTTACAAAGGAGTGAGGGGAAAGTTACGGGAATAAAAAAGGAAATATTACGGGAATAAAACACAAACACAATTTAAATAGTGGGGAGGAAATGTTACGGGAGTAAAACACAGATACAGTTTACAAAGGAGTGAGGGGAAAGTTAGGGGTATAAAACGGAAATATTACGGGAATAAATCACAGACACAATTTAAATAGGGGGATGAAATTTTACGGGAATAAAACACAGATACAGTTTACAAAGGAATGAGGGGAAAGTTACGGGAATAAAAAGGAAATATTACGGGAATAAAACACAGACACAATTTAAACAGGGGGGATGAAATGTTGCGGAATAAAACACAGATACAGTTTAAAAGGAGTGAGGGGAAAGTTACGGGAATAAAAAGGAAATATTACGGGAATAAAACACAGACACAATCTAAATAGGGGGAGGAAATGTAACGGGAATAAAACACAGATACAGTTTACAAAGGAGTGTGGAGAAAGTTAGGGGAATAAAAAGGAAATATTACGGGAATAAAACACAGACACAATTTAAACAGGGGGGTGGAAACGTTACGGGAATAAAACAGATACTGTTTACAAAGGAGAGAGGGGAATGTTACGGGAATAGAAAATACCCAAAATTTATAAAGGAGCGTGTAGAACATTATCTGAATAAAACACAGGTACTATTTATTACAACGTGAGGGAAATATTACGGGAATAAAAGTCACACACAATTTAAATAGGGGGGTTGAAATGTTACGAGAATAAAACACAGATACAGTTTACAAACGAGTGAGGGGAAAGTTAGGGGAATAAAACGGAAATATTACGGGAATAAAACACAGACACAATTTAAATAGGGGGAGGATGTTACGGGAATAAAACACAGATACAGTTTACAAAGGAGTGAGGAGAAAGTTAGGGGACTAAAATGGAAATATAACGGGAATAAAACACAGACACAATTTAAATAGGGGGAGGAAATGTTACGGGAATAAAACACAGATACAGTTTACAAAGGAGTGAGGGGAAAGTTACGGGAATAGAAAATACCCAAAATTTATAAAGGAGCGAGTAGAACATTATCTGAATTAAACACAGATACTATTTATTAAAACGTGAGGGAAATATTACGGGAATAAAACTCAGACACAATTTAAATAGGGGGGTGGAAATGTTACGGGAATAAAACACAGATACAGTTTACAAAGGAGTGAGGGGAAAGTTACGGGAATAAAAAAGGAAATATTACGGGAATAAAACACAAACACAATTTAAATAGTGGGGAGGAAATGTTACGGGAGTAAAACACAGATACAGTTTACAAAGGAGTGAGGGGAAAGTTAGGGGTATAAAACGGAAATATTACGGGAATAAATCACAGACACAATTTAAATAGGGGGATGAAATTTTACGGGAATAAAACACAGATACAGTTTACAAAGGAATGAGGGGAAAGTTACGGGAATAAAAAGGAAATATTACGGGAATAAAACACAGACACAATTTAAACAGGGGGGATGAAATGTTGCGGAATAAAACACAGATACAGTTTAAAAGGAGTGAGGGGAAAGTTACGGGAATAAAAAGGAAATATTACGGGAATAAAACACAGACACAATCTAAATAGGGGGAGGAAATGTAACGGGAATAAAACACAGATACAGTTTACAAAGGAGTGTGGAGAAAGTTAGGGGAATAAAAAGGAAATATTACGGGAATAAAACACAGACACAATTTAAACAGGGGGGTGGAAACGTTACGGGAATAAAACAGATACTGTTTACAAAGGAGAGAGGGGAATGTTACGGGAATAGAAAATACCCAAAATTTATAAAGGAGCGTGTAGAACATTATCTGAATAAAACACAGGTACTATTTATTACAACGTGAGGGAAATATTACGGGAATAAAAGTCACACACAATTTAAATAGGGGGGTTGAAATGTTACGAGAATAAAACACAGATACAGTTTACAAACGAGTGAGGGGAAAGTTAGGGGAATAAAACGGAAATATTACGGGAATAAAACACAGACACAATTTAAATAGGGGGAGGATGTTACGGGAATAAAACACAGATACAGTTTACAAAGGAGTGAGGAGAAAGTTAGGGGACTAAAATGGAAATATAACGGGAATAAAACACAAACACAATTTAAATAGGGGGGAGGAAATGTTACGGGAATAAAACACAGATACAGTTTACAAATGAGTAAGGGTAAAGTTACGGGAATAAAACGGAATTATTACGGGAATAAAACACAGACACAATTTATATAGGGGGAGCAACTGTTACGGGAATAAAATTCAGATACAGTTTACAAAGGAGTGAGGGGAAAGTTACGGGAATAGAAAATACCCAAAATTTATAAAGGAGCGAGTAGAACATTATCTGAATAAAACACAGATACTATTTATTAAAACGTGAGGGAAATATTACGGGAATAAAACTCAGACACAATTTGAATGGGGGGAGGAAATTATACGGGAATAAAACACAGATACAGTTTACAAAGGAGTGAGGGGAAATTTACGGGAATAAAAAGGAAATATTACGGGAATAAAACACAAACACAATTTAAGTAGGGAAGAGGAAATGTTACGGGAATAAAACACAGATACAGTTTACAAAGGAGTGAGGGGAAAGTTAGGGGTATAAAACGGAAATATTACGGGAATAAATCACAGACACAATTTAAATAGGGGGAGGAAATGTTACGGGAATAAAACACAGACACAATTTAAATAGGGGGAGGAAATGTAACGGGAATAAAACACAGATACAGTTTACAAAGGAGTGTGGAGAAAGTTAGGGGAATAAAAAGGAAATATTACGGGAATAAAACACAGACACAATTTAAACAGGGGGTTGGAAACGTTACGGGAATAAAACAGATACAGTTTACAAAGGAGAGAGGGGAATGTTACGGGAATAGAAAATACCCAAAATTTATAAAGGAGCGTGTAGAACATTATCTGAATAAAACACAGGTACTATTTATTACAACGTGAGGGAAATATTACGGGAATAAAAGTCACACACAATTTAAATAGGGGGGTTGAAATGTTACGAGAATAAAACACAGATACAGTTTACAAACGAGTGAGGGGAAAGTTAGGGGAATAAAACGGAAATATTACGGGAATAAAACACAGACACAATTTAAATAGGGGGAGGATGTTACGGGAATAAAACACAGATACAGTTTACAAAGGAGTGAGGAGAAAGTTAGGGGACTAAAATGGAAATATAACGGGAATAAAACACAAACACAATTTAAATAGGGGGGAGGAAATGTTACGGGAATAAAACACAGATACAGTTTACAAATGAGTAAGGGTAAAGTTACGGGAATAAAACGGAATTATTACGGGAATAAAACACAGACACAATTTATATAGGGGGAGCAACTGTTACGGGAATAAAATTCAGATACAGTTTACAAAGGAGTGAGGGGAAAGTTACGGGAATAGAAAATACCCAAAATTTATAAAGGAGCGAGTAGAACATTATCTGAATAAAACACAGATACTATTTATTAAAACGTGAGGGAAATATTACGGGAATAAAACTCAGACACAATTTGAATGGGGGGAGGAAATTATACGGGAATAAAACACAGATACAGTTTACAAAGGAGTGAGGGGAAATTTACGGGAATAAAAAGGAAATATTACGGGAATAAAACACAAACACAATTTAAGTAGGGAAGAGGAAATGTTACGGGAATAAAACACAGATACAGTTTACAAAGGAGTGAGGGGAAAGTTAGGGGTATAAAACGGAAATATTACGGGAATAAATCACAGACACAATTTAAATAGGGGGAGGAAATGTTACGGGAATAAAACACAGACACAATTTAAATAGGGGGAGGAAATGTAACGGGAATAAAACACAGATACAGTTTACAAAGGAGTGTGGAGAAAGTTAGGGGAATAAAAAGGAAATATTACGGGAATAAAACACAGACACAATTTAAACAGGGGGTTGGAAACGTTACGGGAATAAAACAGATACAGTTTACAAAGGAGAGAGGGGAATGTTACGGGAATAGAAAATACCCAAAATTTATAAAGGAGCGTGTAGAACATTATCTGAATAAAACACAGATACTATTTATTACAACGTGAGGGAAATATTACGGGAATAAAAGTCACACACAATTTAAATAGGGGGGTTGAAATGTTACGAGAATAAAACACTGATACAGTTTACAAAGGAGTAAGGGGAAAGTTACGGGAAAAAAAGGAAATATTACGGGAATAAAACACAGACACAATCTAAATCGGGGGAGGAAATGTTACGGGAATAAAACACAGATACAGTTTACAAACGAGTGAGGGGAAAGTTAGGGGAATAAAACGGAAATATTACGGGAATAAAACACAGACACAATTTAAATAGGGGGAGGAAATGTTACGGGAATAAAACACATATACAGTTAACAAAGGAGTGAGGGGTAAGTTACGGGAATAAAAAGGAAATATTACGGGAATAAAACACAGACACAATTTATAAAGGGGGGAGGAAATGTTACGGGGATAAAACACAGATACAGTATACAAAGGAATGAGGGGAAAGTTACAGGAATAAAAATTATCCAAAATTTATAAAGGCTTGAGGGAAATATTACCGGAATATACCACAGACACAATTTATAAAGGAAAATGGAAAAGTTACGCGAATAAAACACACATACAATTTATATAAAGCAAGGATAACTTTAGAGGAATAAAACGCTGACACAATTTAAAAAGGGCGGAGGAAATGTTACGGACATAAAACGCAGATACAGTTTACAAAGGAGTTAGGGGAAAGTTACGGGAATAAAAAGAAAATATTACGGGAATAAAACACAGACATAATTTAAATAGGGGGAGGAAATGTAACGGGAATAAAACACTGATACTATTTACAAAGGAGTGAGGAGAAAGTTACCGGGAATGGAAAACACCCAATATTTATAAAGGAGCGAGTAGAATATTATCTGAATAAAACACAGATACTATTTATTAAAACGTGAGGGAAATATTACGGGAATAAAACTCAGACACAATTTGAATGCGGGGAGGAAATTGTACGGGAATAAAACACAGATACAGTTTACAAAGGAGTGAGGGGAAAGTTACGGGAATAAAAAATTAAATATTACGGGAATAAAACACAAACACAATTTAAATAGGGGGGAGGAAATGTTACGGGAATAAAACACAGATACAGTTTACAAAGGAGTGAGGGGAAAGTTAGGGGTATAAAACGGAAATATTACGGGAATAAATCACAGACACAATTTAAATAGGGGGAGGAAATGTTACGGGAATAAAACACAGATACAGTTTACAAAGGAGTGAGGGGAAAGTTACGGGAATAGAAAATACCCAAAATTTATAAAGGAGCGAGTAGAACATTATCTGAATAAAACACAGATACTATTTATTAAAACGTGAGGGAAATATTACGGGAATAAAACTCAGACACAATTTAAATAGGGGGGTGGAAATGTTACGGGAATAAAACACAGATACAGTTTACAAAGGAGTGAGGGGAAAGTTACGGGAATAAAAAAGGAAATATTACGGGAATAAAACACAAACACAATTTAAATAGTGGGGAGGAAACGTTACGGGAGTAAAACACAGATACAGTTTACAAAGGAGTGAGGGGAAAGTTAGGGGTATAAAACGGAAATATTACGGGAATAAATCACAGACACAATTTAAATAGGGGGATGAAATTTTACGGGAATAAAACACAGATACAGTTTACAAAGGAGTGAGGGGAAAGTTACGGGAATAAAAAGGAAATATTACGGGAATAAAACACAGACACAATTTAAACAGGGGGGATGAAATGTTGCGGAATAAAACACAGATACAGTTTAAAAGGAGTGAGGGGAAAGTTAGGGGAATAAAACGGAAATATTACGGGAATAAAACACAGACACAATTTAAATAGGGGGAGGATGTTACGGGAATAAAACACAGATACAGTTTACAAAGGAGTGAGGAGAAAGTTACCGGGAATGGAAAACACCCAATATTTATAAAGGAGCGAGTAGAATATTATCTGAATAAAACACAGATACTATTTATTAAAACGTGAGGGAAATATTACGGGAATAAAACTCAGACACAATTTGAATGCGGGGAGGAAATTGTACGGGAATAAAACACAGATACAGTTTACAAAGGAGTGAGGGGAAAGTTACGGGAATAAAAAATTAAATATTACGGGAATAAAACACAAACACAATTTAAATAGGGGGGAGGAAATGTTACGGGAATAAAACACAGATACAGTTTACAAAGGAGTTAGGGGAAAGTTACGGGAATAAAAAGAAAATATTACGGGAATAAAACACAGACATAATTTAAATAGGGGGAGGAAATGTAACGGGAATAAAACACTGATACTATTTACAAAGGAGTGAGGAGAAAGTTACCGGGAATGGAAAACACCCAATATTTATAAAGGAGCGAGTAGAATATTATCTGAATAAAACACAGATACTATTTATTAAAACGTGAGGGAAATATTACGGGAATAAAACTCAGACACAATTTGAATGCGGGGAGGAAATTGTACGGGAATAAAACACAGATACAGTTTACAAAGGAGTGAGGGGAAAGTTACGGGAATAAAAAATTAAATATTACGGGAATAAAACACAAACACAATTTAAATAGGGGGGAAGAAATGTTACGGGAATAAAACACAGATACAGTTTACAAAGGAGTGAGGGGAAAGTTAGGGGTATAAAACGGAAATATTACGGGAATAAATCACAGACACAATTTAAATAGGGGGAGGAAATGTTACGGGAATAAAACACAGATACAGTTTACAAAGGAGTGAGGGGAAAGTTACGGGAATAGAAAATACCCAAAATTTATAAAGGAGCGAGTAGAACATTATCTGAATAAAACACAGATACTATTTATTAAAACGTGAGGGAAATATTACGGGAATAAAACTCAGACACAATTTAAATAGGGGGGTGGAAATGTTACGGGAATAAAACACAGATACAGTTTACAAAGGAGTGAGGGGAAAGTTACGGGAATAAAAAAGGAAATATTACGGGAATAAAACACAAACACAATTTAAATAGTGGGGAGGAAACGTTACGGGAGTAAAACACAGATACAGTTTACAAAGGAGTGAGGGGAAAGTTAGGGGTATAAAACGGAAATATTACGGGAATAAATCACAGACACAATTTAAATAGGGGGATGAAATTTTACGGGAATAAAACACAGATACAGTTTACAAAGGAGTGAGGGGAAAGTTACGGGAATAAAAAGGAAATATTACGGGAATAAAACACAGACACAATTTAAACAGGGGGGATGAAATGTTGCGGAATAAAACACAGATACAGTTTAAAAGGAGTGAGGGGAAAGTTAGGGGAATAAAACGGAAATATTACGGGAATAAAACACAGACACAATTTAAATAGGGGGAGGATGTTACGGGAATAAAACACAGATACAGTTTACAAAGGAGTGAGGAGAAAGTTACCGGGAATGGAAAACACCCAATATTTATAAAGGAGCGAGTAGAATATTATCTGAATAAAACACAGATACTATTTATTAAAACGTGAGGGAAATATTACGGGAATAAAACTCAGACACAATTTGAATGCGGGGAGGAAATTGTACGGGAATAAAACACAGATACAGTTTACAAAGGAGTGAGGGGAAAGTTACGGGAATAAAAAATTAAATATTACGGGAATAAAACACAAACACAATTTAAATAGGGGGGAGGAAATGTTACGGGAATAAAACACAGATACAGTTTACAAAGGAGTGAGGGGAAAGTTAGGGGTATAAAACGGAAATATTACGGGAATAAATCACAGACACAATTTAAATAGGGGGAGGAAATGTTACGGGAATAAAACACAGATACAGTTTACAAAGGAGTGAGGGGAAAGTTACGGGAATAGAAAATACCCAAAATTTATAAAGGAGCGAGTAGAACATTATCTGAATAAAACACAGATACTATTTATTAAAACGTGAGGGAAATATTACGGGAATAAAACTCAGACACAATTTAAATAGGGGGGTGGAAATGTTACGGGAATAAAACACAGATACAGTTTACAAAGGAGTGAGGGGAAAGTTACGGGAATAAAAAAGGAAATATTACGGGAATAAAACACAAACACAATTTAAATAGTGGGGAGGAAACGTTACGGGAGTAAAACACAGATACAGTTTACAAAGGAGTGAGGGGAAAGTTAGGGGTATAAAACGGAAATATTACGGGAATAAATCACAGACACAATTTAAATAGGGGGATGAAATTTTACGGGAATAAAACACAGATACAGTTTACAAAGGAGTGAGGGGAAAGTTAGGGGAATAAAACGGAAATATTACGGGAATAAAACACAGACACAATTTAAATAGGGGGAGGATGTTACGGGAATAAAACACAGATACAGTTTACAAAGGAGTGAGGAGAAAGTTAGGGGACTAAAATGGAAATATAACGGGAATAAAACACAAACACAATTTAAATAGGGGGGAGGAAATGTTACGGGAATAAAACACAGATACAGTTTACAAATGAGTAAGGGTAAAGTTACGGGAATAAAACGGAATTATTACGGGAATAAAACACAGACACAATTTATATAGGGGGAGCAACTGTTACGGGAATAAAATTCAGATACAGTTTACAAAGGAGTGAGGGGAAAGGTACGGGAATAGAAAATACCCAAAATTTATAAAGGAGCGAGTAGAACATTATCTGAATAAAACACAGATACTATTTATTAAAACGTGAGGGAAATATTACGGGAATAAAACTCAGACACAATTTGAATGGGGGGAGGAAATTATACGGGAATAAAACACAGATACAGTTTACAAAGGAGTGAGGGGAAATTTACGGGAATAAAAAGGAAATATTACGGGAATAAAACACAAACACAATTTAAGTAGGGGGGAGGAAATGTTACGGGAATAAAACACAGATACAGTTTACAAAGGAGTGAGGGGAAAGTTAGGGGTATAAAACGGAAATATTACGGGAATAAATCACAGACACAATTTAAATAGGGGGAGGAAATGTTACGGGAATAAAACACAGACACAATTTAAATAGGGGGAGGAAATGTAACGGGAATAAAACACAGATACAGTTTACAAAGGAGTGTGGAGAAAGTTAGGGGAATAAAAAGGAAATATTACGGGAATAAAACACAGACACAATTTAAACAGGGGGTTGGAAACGTTACGGGAATAAAACAGATACAGTTTACAAAGGAGAGAGGGGAATGTTACGGGAATAGAAAATACCCAAAATTTATAAAGGAGCGTGTAGAACATTATCTGAATAAAACACAGATACTATTTATTACAACGTGAGGGAAATATTACGGGAATAAAAGTCACACACAATTTAAATAGGGGGGTTGAAATGTTACGAGAATAAAACACTGATACAGTTTACAAAGGAGTAAGGGGAAAGTTACGGGAAAAAAAGGAAATATTACGGGAATAAAACACAGACACAATCTAAATCGGGGGAGGAAATGTTACGGGAATAAAACACAGATACAGTTTACAAACGAGTGAGGGGAAAGTTAGGGGAATAAAACGGAAATATTACGGGAATAAAACACAGACACAATTTAAATAGGGGGAGGAAATGTTACGGGAATAAAACACATATACAGTTAACAAAGGAGTGAGGGGTAAGTTACGGGAATAAAAAGGAAATATTACGGGAATAAAACACAGACACAATTTATAAAGGGGGGAGGAAATGTTACGGGGATAAAACACAGATACAGTATACAAAGGAATGAGGGGAAAGTTACAGGAATAAAAATTATCCAAAATTTATAAAGGCTTGAGGGAAATATTACCGGAATATACCACAGACACAATTTATAAAGGAAAATGGAAAAGTTACGCGAATAAAACACACATACAATTTATATAAAGCAAGGATAACTTTAGAGGAATAAAACGCTGACACAATTTAAAAAGGGCGGAGGAAATGTTACGGACATAAAACGCAGATACAGTTTACAAAGGAGTTAGGGGAAAGTTACGGGAATAAAAAGAAAATATTACGGGAATAAAACACAGACATAATTTAAATAGGGGGAGGAAATGTAACGGGAATAAAACACTGATACTATTTACAAAGGAGTGAGGGGAAAGTTACGGGAATAAAAAGGAAATATTACGGGAATAAAACACAAACCCAATTTAAATAGGGGGGGAGGAAATGTTACGGGAATAAAACACAGATACAGTTTACAAAGGAGTGAGGAGAAAGTTAGGGGACTAAAATGGAAATATAACGGGAATAAAACACAAACACAATTTAAATAGGAGGGAGGAAATGTCACGGGAATAAAACACAGATACAGTTTACAAATGAGTATGGGTAAAGTTACGGGAATAAAACGGAATAATTACGGGAATAAAACACAGACACAATTTATATAGGGGGAGCAACTGTTACGGGAATAAAACACAGATACAGTTTACAAAGGAGTGAGAGGGAAAGTTACGGGAATAGAAAATACCCAAAATTTATAAAGGAGCGAGTAGAACATTATCTGAATAAAACACAGATACTATTTATTAAAACGTGAGGGAAATATTACGGGAATAAAACTCAGACACAATTTAAATAGGGGGGTGGAAATGTTATGGGAATAAAACACAGATACAGTTTACAAAGGAGTGATGGGAAAGTTACGGGAATAAAAAGGAAATATTACGGGAATAAAACACAGACACAATTTAAACAGGGGGGATGAAATGTTGCGGAATAAAACACAGATACAGTTTAAAAGGAGTGAGGGGAAAGTTACGGGAATAAAAAGGAAATATTACGGGAATAAAACACAAACACAATTTAAATAGTGGGGAGGAAATGTTACGGACATAAAGCACAGATACAGTTTACAAAGGAGTGAGGGGTAAGTTACAGGAATAAAAAGGAAATATTACGGGAATAAAACACAGACACAATTTAAATAGGGGGAGGAAATGTTACGGGAATAAAACACAGATACAGTTTACAAAGGAGTGCGGGGAAAGTTACGGGAATAGAAAGGAAATATTACGGGAATAAAACACAAACACAATTTAAATAGTGGGGAGGAAATGTTACGGGCATAAAGCACAGATACAGTTTACAAAGGAGTGTGGGGAAAGTTAGGGGACTAAAATGGAAATATAACGGGAATAAAACACAAACACAATTTAAATAGGGGGGAGGAAATGTTATGGGAATAAAACACAGATACAGTTTACAAAGGAGTGAGGAGAAAGTTACCGGGAATGGAAAACACCCAATATTTATAAAGGAGCGAGTAGAATATTATCTGAATAAAACACAGATACTATTTATTAAAACGTGAGGGAAATATTACGGGAATAAAACTCAGACACAATTTGAATGCGGGGAGGAAATTGTACGGGAATAAAACACAGATACAGTTTACAAAGGAGTGAGGGGAAAGTTACGGGAATAAAAAATTAAATATTACGGGAATAAAACACAAACACAATTTAAATAGGGGGGAGGAAATGTTACGGGAATAAAACACAGATACAGTTTACAAAGGAGTGAGGGGAAAGTTAGGGGTATAAAACGGAAATATTACGGGAATAAATCACAGACACAATTTAAATAGGGGGAGGAAATGTTACGGGAATAAAACACAGATACAGTTTACAAAGGAGTGAGGGGAAAGTTACGGGAATAGAAAATACCCAAAATTTATAAAGGAGCGAGTAGAACATTATCTGAATAAAACACAGATACTATTTATTAAAACGTGAGGGAAATATTACGGGAATAAAACTCAGACACAATTTAAATAGGGGGGTGGAAATGTTACGGGAATAAAACACAGATACAGTTTACAAAGGAGTGAGGGGAAAGTTACGGGAATAAAAAAGGAAATATTACGGGAATAAAACACAAACACAATTTAAATAGTGGGGAGGAAACGTTACGGGAGTAAAACACAGATACAGTTTACAAAGGAGTGAGGGGAAAGTTAGGGGTATAAAACGGAAATATTACGGGAATAAATCACAGACACAATTTAAATAGGGGGATGAAATTTTACGGGAATAAAACACAGATACAGTTTACAAAGGAGTGAGGGGAAAGTTACGGGAATAAAAAGGAAATATTACGGGAATAAAACACAGACACAATTTAAACAGGGGGGATGAAATGTTGCGGAATAAAACACAGATACAGTTTAAATGGAGTGAGGGGAAAGTTACGGGAATAAAAAGGAAATATTACGGGAATAAAACACAGACACAATCTAAATAGGGGGAGGAAATGTAACGGGAATAAAACACAGATACAGTTTACAAAGGAGTGTGGAGAAAGTTAGGGGAATAAAAAGGAAATATTACGGGAATAAAACACAGACACAATTTAAACAGGGGGGTGGAAACGTTACGGGAATAAAACAGATACTGTTTACAAAGGAGAGAGGGGAATGTTACGGGAATAGAAAATACCCAAAATTTATAAAGGAGCGTGTAGAACATTATCTGAATAAAACACAGGTACTATTTATTACAACGTGAGGGAAATATTACGGGAATAAAAGTCACACACAATTTAAATAGGGGGGTTGAAATGTTACGAGAATAAAACACAGATACAGTTTACAAACGAGTGAGGGGAAAGTTAGGGGAATAAAACGGAAATATTACGGGAATAAAACACAGACACAATTTAAATAGGGGGAGGATGTTACGGGAATAAAACACAGATACAGTTTACAAAGGAGTGAGGAGAAAGTTAGGGGACTAAAATGGAAATATAACGGGAATAAAACACAAACACAATTTAAATAGGGGGGAGGAAATGTTACGGGAATAAAACACAGATACAGTTTACAAATGAGTAAGGGTAAAGTTACGGGAATAAAACGGAATTATTACGGGAATAAAACACAGACACAATTTATATAGGGGGAGCAACTGTTACGGGAATAAAATTCAGATACAGTTTACAAAGGAGTGAGGGGAAAGTTACGGGAATGGAAAATACCCAAAATTTATAAAGGAGCGAGTAGAACATTATCTGAATAAAACACAGATACTATTTATTAAAACGTGAGGGAAATATTACGGGAATAAAACTCAGACACAATTTGAATGGGGGGAGGAAATTATACGGGAATAAAACACAGATACACTTTACAAAGGAGTGAGGGGAAATTTACGGGAATAAAAAGGAAATATTACGGGAATAAAACACAAACACAATTTAAGTAGGGGGGAGGAAATGTTACGGGAATAAAACACAGATACAGTTTACAAAGGAGTGAGGGGAAAGTTAGGGGTATAAAACGGAAATATTACGGGAATAAATCACAGACACAATTTAAATAGGGGGAGGAAATGTTACGGGAATAAAACACAGACACAATTTAAATAGGGGGAGGAAATGTAACGGGAATAAAACACAGATACAGTTTACAAAGGAGTGTGGAGAAAGTTAGGGGAATAAAAAGGAAATATTACGGGAATAAAACACAGACACAATCTAAATCGGGGGAGGAAATGTTACGAGAATAAAACACTGATACAGTTTACAAAGGAGTAAGGGGAAAGTTACGGGAAAAAAAGGAAATATTACGGGAATAAAACACAGACACAATCTAAATCGGGGGAGGAAATGTTACGGGAATAAAACACAGATACAGTTTACAAAGGAGTGTGGAGAAAGTTAGGGGAATAAAAAGGAAATATTACGGGAATAAAACACAGACACAATTTAAACAGGGGGGTGGAAACGTTACGGGAATAAAACAGATACAGTTTACAAAGGAGAGAGTGGAATATTACGGGAATAGAAAATACCCAAAATTTATAAAGGAGCGTGTAGAACATTATCTGAATAAAACACAGATACTATTTATTACAACGTGAGGGAAATATTACGGGAATAAAAGTCACACACAATTTAAATAGGGGGGTTGAAATGTTACGAGAATAAAACACTGATACAGTTTACAAAGGAGTAAGGGGAAAGTTACGGGAAAAAAAAGGAAATATTACGGGAATAAAACACAGACACAATCTAAATCGGGGGAGGAAATGTTACGGGAATAAAACACAGATACAGTTTACAAACGAGTGAGGGGAAAGTTAGGGGAATAAAACGGAAATATTACGGGAATAAAACACAGACACAATTTAAATAGGGGGAGGAAATGTTACGGGAATAAAACACATATACAGTTAACAAAGGAGTGAGGGGTAAGTTACGGGAATAAAAAGGAAATATTACGGGAATAAAACACAGACACAATTTATAAAGGGGGGAGGAAATGTTACGGGGATAAAACACAGATACAGTTTACAAAGGAATGAGGGGAAAGTTACAGGAATAAAAATTATCCAAAATTTATAAAGGCTTGAGGGAAATATTACCGGAATATACCACAGACACAATTTATAAAGGAAAATGGAAAAGTTACGCGAATAAAACACACATACAATTTATATAAAGCAAGGATAACTTTAGAGGAATAAAACGCTGACACAATTTAAAAAGGGCGGAGGAAATGTTACGGACATAAAACGCAGATACAGTTTACAAAGGAGTTAGGGGAAAGTTACGGGAATAAAAAGAAAATATTACGGGAATAAAACACAGACATAATTTAAATAGGGGGAGGAAATGTAACGGGAATAAAACACTGATACTATTTACAAAGGAGTGAGGGGAAAGTTACGGGAATAAAAAGGAAATATTACGGGAATAAAACACAAACACAATTTAAATAGGGGGGGAGCAAATGTTACGGGAATAAAACACAGATACAGTTTACAAAGGAGTGATGGGAAAGTTACGGGAATAAAAAGGAAATATTAAGGGAATAAAACACAAACACAATTTAAATAGTGGGGAGGAAATGTTACGGACATAAAGCACAGATACTGTTTACAAAGGAGTGTGGGGAAAGTTAGGGGACTAAAATGGAAATATAACGGGAACAAAACACAAACACAATTTAAATAGGGGGGAGGAAATGTTATGGGAATAAAACAGAGATACAGTTTACAAAGGTGTGAGGAGAAAGTTACAGGGAATAGAAAATACCCAATATTTATAAAGGAGCGAGTAGAATATTATCTGAATAAAACACAGATACTATTTATTAAAACGTGAGGGAAATATTACGGGAATAAAACTCAGACACAATTTGAATGGGGGGAGGAAATTATACGGGAATAAAACACAGATACAGTTTACAAAGGAGTGAGGGGAAATTTACGGGAATAAAAAGGAAATATTACGGGAATAAAACACAAACACAATTTAAGTAGGGGGAGGAAATGTTACGGGAATAAAACACAGATACAGTTTACAAAGGAGTGAGGGGAAAGTTAGGGGTATAAAACGGAAATATTACGGGAATAAATCACAGACACAATTTAAATAGGGGGAGGAAATGTTACGGGAATAAAACACAGATACAGTTTACAAAGGAGTGAGGAGAAAGTTAGGGGACTAAAATGGAAATATAACGGGAATAAAACACAAACACAATTTAAATAGGGGGCAGGAAATGTCACGGGAATAAAACACAGATACAGTTTACAAATGAGTAAGGGTAAAGTTACGGGAATAAAACGGAATAATTACGGGAATAAAACACAGACACAATTTATATAGGGGGAGCAACTGTTACGGGAATAAAACACAGATACAGTTTACAAAGGAGTGAGAGGGAAAGTTACGGGAATAGAAAATACCCAAAATTTATAAAGGAGCGAGTAGAACATTATCTGAATAAAACACAGATACTATTTATTAAAACGTGAGGGAAATATTACGGGAATAAAACTCAGACACAATTTAAATAGGGGGGTGGAAATGTTATGGGAATAAAACACAGATACAGTTTACAAAGGAGTGATGGGAAAGTTACGGGAATAAAAAGGAAATATTACGGGAATAAAACACAGACACAATTTAAACAGGGGGGATGAAATGTTGCGGAATAAAACACAGATACAGTTTAAAAGGAGTGAGGGGAAAGTTACGGGAATAAAAAGGAAATATTACGGGAATAAAACACAAACACAATATAAATAGTGGGGAGGAAATGTTACGGACATAAAGCACAGATACAGTTTACAAAGGAGTGAGGGGTAAGTTACAGGAATAAAAAGGAAATATTACGGGAATAAAACACAGACACAATTTAAATAGGGGGAGGAAATGTTACGGGAATAAAACACAGATACAGTTTACAAAGGAGTGCGGGGAAAGTTACGGGAATAGAAAGGAAATATTACGGGAATAAAACACAAACACAATTTAAATAGTGGGGAGGAAATGTTACGGGCATAAAGCACAGATACAGTTTACAAAGGAGTGTGGGGAAAGTTAGGGGACTAAAATGGAAATATAACGGGAATAAAACACAAACACAATTTAAATAGGGGGGAGGAAATGTTATGGGAATAAAACACAGATACAGTTTACAAAGGAGTGAGGAGAAAGTTACCGGGAATAGAAAACACCCAATATTTATAAAGGAGCGAGTAGAATATTATCTGAATAAAACACAGATACTATTTATTAAAACGTGAGGGAAATATTACGGGAATAAAACTCAGACACAATTTGAATGCGGGGAGGAAATTGTACGGGAATAAAACACAGATACAGTTTACAAAGGAGTGAGGGGAAAGTTACGGGAATAAAAAATTAAATATTACGGGAATAAAACACAAACACAATTTAAATAGGGGGGAGGAAATGTTACGGGAATAAAACACAGATACAGTTTACAAAGGAGTGAGGGGAAAGTTAGGGGTATAAAACGGAAATATTACGGGAATAAATCACAGACACAATTTAAATAGGGGGAGGAAATGTTACGGGAATAAAACACAGATACAGTTTACAAAGGAGTGAGGGGAAAGTTACGGGAATAGAAAATACCCAAAATTTATAAAGGAGCGAGTAGAACATTATCTGAATAAAACACAGATACTATTTATTAAAACGTGAGGGAAATATTACGGGAATAAAACTCAGACACAATTTAAATAGGGGGGTGGAAATGTTACGGGAATAAAACACAGATACAGTTTACAAAGGAGTGAGGGGAAAGTTACGGGAATAAAAAAGGAAATATTACGGGAATAAAACACAAACACAATTTAAATAGTGGGGAGGAAATGTTACGGGAGTAAAACACAGATACAGTTTACAAAGGAGTGAGGGGAAAGTTAGGGGTATAAAACGGAAATATTACGGGAATAAATCACAGACACAATTTAAATAGGGGGATGAAATTTTACGGGAATAAAACACAGATACAGTTTACAAAGGAGTGAGGGGAAAGTTACGGGAATAAAAAGGAAATATTACGGGAATAAAACACAGACACAATTTAAACAGGGGGGATGAAATGTTGCGGAATAAAACACAGATACAGTTTAAAAGGAGTGAGGGGAAAGTTACGGGAATAAAAAGGAAATATTACGGGAATAAAACACAGACACAATCTAAATAGGGGGAGGAAATGTAACGGGAATAAAACACAGATACAGTTTACAAAGGAGTGTGGAGAAAGTTAGGGGAATAAAAAGGAAATATTACGGGAATAAAACACAGACACAATTTAAACAGGGGGGTGGAAACGTTACGGGAATAAAACAGATACTGTTTACAAAGGAGAGAGGGGAATGTTACGGGAATAGAAAATACCCAAAATTTATAAAGGAGCGTGTAGAACATTATCTGAATAAAACACAGGTACTATTTATTACAACGTGAGGGAAATATTACGGGAATAAAAGTCACACACAATTTAAATAGGGGGGTTGAAATGTTACGAGAATAAAACACAGATACAGTTTACAAACGAGTGAGGGGAAAGTTAGGGGAATAAAACGGAAATATTACGGGAATAAAACACAGACACAATTTAAATAGGGGGAGGATGTTACGGGAATAAAACACAGATACAGTTTACAAAGGAGTGAGGAGAAAGTTAGGGGACTAAAATGGAAATATAACGGGAATAAAACACAAACACAATTTAAATAGGGGGGAGGAAATGTTACGGGAATAAAACACAGATACAGTTTACAAATGAGTAAGGGTAAAGTTACGGGAATAAAACGGAATTATTACGGGAATAAAACACAGACACAATTTATATAGGGGGAGCAACTGTTACGGGAATAAAATTCAGATACAGTTTACAAAGGAGTGAGGGGAAAGTTACGGGAATAGAAAATACCCAAAATTTATAAAGGAGCGAGTAGAACATTATCTGAATAAAACACAGATACTATTTATTAAAACGTGAGGGAAATATTACGGGAATAAAACTCAGACACAATTTGAATGGGGGGAGGAAATTATACGGGAATAAAACACAGATACAGTTTACAAAGGAGTGAGGGGAAATTTACGGGAATAAAAAGGAAATATTACGGGAATAAAACACAAACACAATTTAAGTAGGGGGGAGGAAATGTTACGGGAATAAAACACAGATACAGTTTACAAAGGAGTGAGGGGAAAGTTAGGGGTATAAAACGGAAATATTACGGGAATAAATCACAGACACAATTTAAATAGGGGGAGGAAATGTTACGGGAATAAAACACAGACACAATTTAAATAGGGGGAGGAAATGTAACGGGAATAAAACACAGATACAGTTTACAAAGGAGTGTGGAGAAAGTTAGGGGAATAAAAAGGAAATATTACGGGAATAAAACACAGACACAATTTAAACAGGGGGGTGGAAACGTTACGGGAATAAAACAGATACAGTTTACAAAGGAGAGAGGGGAATGTTACGGGAATAGAAAATACCCAAAATTTATAAAGGAGCGTGTAGAACATTATCTGAATAAAACACAGATACTATTTATTACAACGTGAGGGAAATATTACGGGAATAAAAGTCACACACAATTTAAATAGGGGGGTTGAAATGTTACGAGAATAAAACACTGATACAGTTTACAAAGGAGTAAGGGGAAAGTTACGGGAAAAAAAGGAAATATTACGGGAATAAAACACAGACACAATCTAAATCGGGGGAGGAAATGTTACGGGAATAAAACACAGATACAGTTTACAAAGGAGTGTGGAGAAAGTTAGGGGAATAAAAAGGAAATATTACGGGAATAAAACACAGACACAATTTAAACAGGGGGGTGGAAACGTTACGGGAATAAAACAGATACAGTTTACAAAGGAGAGAGTGGAATATTACGGGAATAGAAAATACCCAAAATTTATAAAGGAGCGTGTAGAACATTATCTGAATAAAACACAGATACTATTTATTACAACGTGAGGGAAATATTACGGGAATAAAAGTCACACACAATTTAAATAGGGGGGTTGAAATGTTACGAGAATAAAACACTGATACAGTTTACAAAGGAGTAAGGGGAAAGTTACGGGAAAAAAAGGAAATATTACGGGAATAAAACACAGACACAATCTAAATCGGGGGAGGAAATGTTACGGGAATAAAACACAGATACAGTTTACAAACGAGTGAGGGGAAAGTTAGGGGAATAAAACGGAAATATTACGGGAATAAAACACAGACACAATTTAAATAGGGGGAGGAAATGTTACGGGAATAAAACACATATACAGTTAACAAAGGAGTGAGGGGTAAGTTACGGGAATAAAAAGGAAATATTACGGGAATAAAACACAGACACAATTTATAAAGGGGGGAGGAAATGTTACGGGGATAAAACACAGATACAGTTTACAAAGGAATGAGGGGAAAGTTACAGGAATAAAAATTATCCAAAATTTATAAAGGCTTGAGGGAAATATTACCGGAATATACCACAGACACAATTTATAAAGGAAAATGGAAAAGTTACGCGAATAAAACACACATACAATTTATATAAAGCAAGGATAACTTTAGAGGAATAAAACGCTGACACAATTTAAAAAGGGCGGAGGAAATGTTACGGACATAAAACGCAGATACAGTTTACAAAGGAGTTAGGGGAAAGTTACGGGAATAAAAAGAAAATATTACGGGAATAAAACACAGACATAATTTAAATAGGGGGAGGAAATGTAACGGGAATAAAACACTGATACTATTTACAAAGGAGTGAGGGGAAAGTTACGGGAATAAAAAGGAAATATTACGGGAATAAAACACAAACACAATTTAAATAGGGGGGGAGCAAATGTTACGGGAATAAAACACTGATACAGTTTACAAAGGAGTGATGGGAAAGTTACGGGAATAAAAAGGAAATATTAAGGGAATAAAACACAAACACAATTTAAATAGTGGGGAGGAAATGTTACGGACATAAAGCACAGATACTGTTTACAAAGGAGTGTGGGGAAAGTTAGGGGACTAAAATGGAAATATAACGGGAACAAAACACAAACACAATTTAAATAGGGGGGAGGAAATGTTATGGGAATAAAACAGAGATACAGTTTACAAAGGTGTGAGGAGAAAGTTACAGGGAATAGAAAATACCCAATATTTATAAAGGAGCGAGTAGAATATTATCTGAATAAAACACAGATACTATTTATTAAAACGTGAGGGAAATATTACGGGAATAAAACTCAGACACAATTTGAATGGGGGGAGGAAATTATACGGGAATAAAACACAGATACAGTTTACAAAGGAGTGAGGGGAAATTTACGGGAATAAAAAGGAAATATTACGGGAATAAAACACAAACACAATTTAAGTAGGGGGAGGAAATGTTACGGGAATAAAACACAGATACAGTTTACAAAGGAGTGAGGGGAAAGTTAGGGGTATAAAACGGAAATATTACGGGAATAAATCACAGACACAATTTAAATAGGGGGAGGAAATGTTACGGGAATAAAACACAGATACAGTTTACAAAGGAGTGAGGAGAAAGTTAGGGGACTAAAATGGAAATATAACGGGAATAAAACACAAACACAATTTAAATAGGGGGGAGGAAATGTCACGGGAATAAAACACAGATACAGTTTACAAATGAGTAAGGGTAAAGTTACGGGAATAAAACGGAATAATTACGGGAATAAAACACAGACACAATTTATATAGGGGGAGCAACTGTTACGGGAATAAAACACAGATACAGTTTACAAAGGAGTGAGAGGGAAAGTTACGGGAATAGAAAATACCCAAAATTTATAAAGGAGCGAGTAGAACATTATCTGAATAAAACACAGATACTATTTATTAAAACGTGAGGGAAATATTACGGGAATAAAACTCAGACACAATTTAAATAGGGGGGTGGAAATGTTATGGGAATAAAACACAGATACAGTTTACAAAGGAGTGATGGGAAAGTTACGGGAATAAAAAGGAAATATTACGGGAATAAAACACAGACACAATTTAAACAGGGGGGATGAAATGTTGCGGAATAAAACACAGATACAGTTTAAAAGGAGTGAGGGGAAAGTTACGGGAATAAAAAGGAAATATTACGGGAATAAAACACAAACACAATATAAATAGTGGGGAGGAAATGTTACGGACATAAAGCACAGATACAGTTTACAAAGGAGTGAGGGGTAAGTTACAGGAATAAAAAGGAAATATTACGGGAATAAAACACAGACACAATTTAAATAGGGGGAGGAAATGTTGTGGGAATAAAACACAGATACAGTTTACAAAGGAGTGCGGGGAAAGTTACGGGAATAGAAAGGAAATATTACGGGAATAAAACACAAACACAATTTAAATAGTGGGGAGGAAATGTTACGGGCATAAAGCACAGATACAGTTTACAAAGGAGTGTGGGGAAAGTTAGGGGACTAAAATGGAAATATAACGGGAATAAAACACAAACACAATTTAAATAGGGGGGAGGAAATGTTATGGGAATAAAACACAGATACAGTTTACAAAGGAGTGAGGAGAAAGTTACCGGGAATAGAAAACACCCAATATTTATAAAGGAGCGAGTAGAATATTATCTGAATAAAACACAGATACTATTTATTAAAACGTGAGGGAAATATTACGGGAATAAAACTCAGACACAATTTGAATGCGGGGAGGAAATTGTACGGGAATAAAACACAGATACAGTTTACAAAGGAGTGAGGGGAAAGTTACGGGAATAAAAAATTAAATATTACGGGAATAAAACACAAACACAATTTAAATAGGGGGGAGGAAATGTTACGGGAATAAAACACAGATACAGTTTACAAAGGAGTGAGGGGAAAGTTAGGGGTATAAAACGGAAATATTACGGGAATAAATCACAGACACAATTTAAATAGGGGGAGGAAATGTTACGGGAATAAAACACAGATACAGTTTACAAAGGAGTGAGGGGAAAGTTACGGGAATAGAAAATACCCAAAATTTATAAAGGAGCGAGTAGAACATTATCTGAATAAAACACAGATACTATTTATTAAAACGTGAGGGAAATATTACGGGAATAAAACTCAGACACAATTTAAATAGGGGGGTGGAAATGTTACGGGAATAAAACACAGATACAGTTTACAAAGGAGTGAGGGGAAAGTTACGGGAATAAAAAAGGAAATATTACGGGAATAAAACACAAACACAATTTAAATAGTGGGGAGGAAATGTTACGGGAGTAAAACACAGATACAGTTTACAAAGGAGTGAGGGGAAAGTTAGGGGTATAAAACGGAAATATTACGGGAATAAATCACAGACACAATTTAAATAGGGGGATGAAATTTTACGGGAATAAAACACAGATACAGTTTACAAAGGAGTGAGGGGAAAGTTACGGGAATAAAAAGGAAATATTACGGGAATAAAACACAGACACAATTTAAACAGGGGGGATGAAATGTTGCGGAATAAAACACAGATACAGTTTAAAAGGAGTGAGGGGAAAGTTACGGGAATAAAAAGGAAATATTACGGGAATAAAACACAGACACAATTTAAATAGGGGGAGGAAATGTAACGGGAATAAAACACAGATACAGTTTACAAAGGAGTGTGGAGAAAGTTAGGGGAATAAAAAGGAAATATTACGGGAATAAAACACAGACACAATTTAAACAGGGGGGTGGAAACGTTACGGGAATAAAACAGATACTGTTTACAAAGGAGAGAGGGTAATGTTACGGGAATAGAAAATACCCAAAATTTATAAAGGAGCGTGTAGAACATTATCTGAATAAAACACAGGTACTATTTATTACAACGTGAGGGAAATATTACGGGAATAAAAGTCACACACAATTTAAATAGGGGGGTTGAAATGTTACGAGAATAAAACACAGATACAGTTTACAAACGAGTGAGGGGAAAGTTAGGGGAATAAAACGGAAATATTACGGGAATAAAACACAGACACAATTTAAATAGGGGGAGGATGTTACGGGAATAAAACACAGATACAGTTTACAAAGGAGTGAGGAGAAAGTTAGGGGACTAAAATGGAAATATAACGGGAATAAAACACAAACACAATTTAAATAGGGGGGAGGAAATGTTACGGGAATAAAACACAGATACAGTTTACAAATGAGTAAGGGTAAAGTTACGGGAATAAAACGGAATTATTACGGGAATAAAACACAGACACAATTTATATAGGGGGAGCAACTGTTACGGGAATAAAATTCAGATACAGTTTACAAAGGAGTGAGGGGAAAGTTACGGGAATAGAAAATACCCAAAATTTATAAAGGAGCGAGTAGAACATTATCTGAATAAAACACAGATACTATTTATTAAAACGTGAGGGAAATATTACGGGAATAAAACTCAGACACAATTTGAATGGGGGGAGGAAATTATACGGGAATAAAACACAGATACAGTTTACAAAGGAGTGAGGGGAAATTTACGGGAATAAAAAGGAAATATTACGGGAATAAAACACAAACACAATTTAAGTAGGGGGGAGGAAATGTTACGGGAATAAAACACAGATACAGTTTACAAAGGAGTGAGGGGAAAGTTAGGGGTATAAAACGGAAATATTACGGGAATAAATCACAGACACAATTTAAATAGGGGGAGGAAATGTTACGGGAATAAAACACAGACACAATTTAAATAGGGGGAGGAAATGTAACGGGAATAAAACACAGATACAGTTTACAAAGGAGTGTGGAGAAAGTTAGGGGAATAAAAAGGAAATATTACGGGAATAAAACACAGACACAATTTAAACAGGGGGGTGGAAACGTTACGGGAATAAAACAGATACAGTTTACAAAGGAGAGAGGGGAATGTTACGGGAATAGAAAATACCCAAAATTTATAAAGGAGCGTGTAGAACATTATCTGAATAAAACACAGATACTATTTATTACAACGTGAGGGAAATATTACGGGAATAAAAGTCACACACAATTTAAATAGGGGGGTTGAAATGTTACGAGAATAAAACACTGATACAGTTTACAAAGGAGTAAGGGGAAAGTTACGGGAAAAAAAGGAAATATTACGGGAATAAAACACAGACACAATCTAAATCGGGGGAGGAAATGTTACGGGAATAAAACACAGATACAGTTTACAAACGAGTGAGGGGAAAGTTAGGGGAATAAAACGGAAATATTACGGGAATAAAACACAGACACAATTTAAATAGGGGGAGGAAATGTTACCGGAATAAAACACATATACAGTTAACAAAGGAGTGAGGGGTAAGTTACGGGAATAAAAAGGAAATATTACGGGAATAAAACACAGACACAATTTATAAAGGGGGGAGGAAATGTTACGGGGATAAAACACAGATACAGTATACAAAGGAATGAGGGGAAAGTTACAGGAATAAAAATTATCCAAAATTTATAAAGGCTTGAGGGAAATATTACCGGAATATACCACAGACACAATTTATAAAGGAAAATGGAAAAGTTACGCGAATAAAACACACATACAATTTATATAAAGCAAGGATAACTTTAGAGGAATAAAACGCTGACACAATTTAAAAAGGGCGGAGGAAATGTTACGGACATAAAACGCAGATACAGTTTACAAAGGAGTTAGGGGAAAGTTACGGGAATAAAAAGAAAATATTACGGGAATAAAACACAGACAGAATTTAAATAGGGGGAGGAAATGTAACGGGAATAAAACACTGATACTATTTACAAAGGAGTGAGGGGAAAGTTACGGGAATAAAATGGAAATATTACGGGAATAAAACACAAACACAATTTAAATAGGGGGGGAGGAAATGTTACGGGAATAAAACACAGATACAGTTTACAAAGGAGTGAGGAGAAAGTTAGGGGACTAAAATGGAAATATAACGGGAATAAAACACAAACACAATTTAAATAGGGGGGAGGAAATGTCACGGGAATAAAACACAGATACAGTTTACAAATGAGTAAGGGTAAAGTTACGGGAATAAAACGGAATAATTACGGGAATAAAACACAGACACAATTTATATAGGGGGAGCAACTGTTACGGGAATAAAACACAGATACAGTTTACAAAGGAGTGAGGGGAAAGTTACGGGAATAGAAAATACCCAAAATTTATAAAGGAGCGAGTAGAACATTATCTGAATAAAACACAGATACTATTTATTAAAACGTGAGGGAAATATTACGGGAATAAAACTCAGACACAATTTAAATAGGGGGGTGGAAATGTTACGGGAATAAAACACAGATACAGTTTACAAAGGAGTGAGGGGAAAGTTACGGGAATAAAAAAGGAAATATTACGGGAATAAAACACAAACACAATTTAAATAGTGGGGAGGAAATGTTACGGGAGTAAAACACAGATACAGTTTACAAAGGAGTGAGGGGAAAGTTAGGGGTATAAAACGGAAATATTACGGGAATAAATCACAGACACAATTTAAATAGGGGGATGAAATTTTACGGGAATAAAACACAGATACAGTTTACAAAGGAGTGAGGGGAAAGTTACGGGAATAAAAAGGAAATATTACGGGAATAAAACACAGACACAATTTAAACAGGGGGGATGAAATGTTGCGGAATAAAACACAGATACAGTTTAAAAGGAGTGAGGGGAAAGTTACGGGAATAAAAAGGAAATATTACGGGAATAAAACACAGACACAATCTAAATAGGGGGAGGAAATGTAACGGGAATAAAACACAGATACAGTTTACAAAGGAGTGTGGAGAAAGTTAGGGGAATAAAAAGGAAATATTACGGGAATAAAACACAGACACAATTTAAACAGGGGGGTGGAAACGTTACGGGAATAAAACAGATACTGTTTACAAAGGAGAGAGGGGAATGTTACGGGAATAGAAAATACCCAAAATTTATAAAGGAGCGTGTAGAACATTATCTGAATAAAACACAGGTACTATTTATTACAACGTGAGGGAAATATTACGGGAATAAAAGTCACACACAATTTAAATAGGGGGGTTGAAATGTTACGAGAATAAAACACAGATACAGTTTACAAACGAGTGAGGGGAAAGTTAGGGGAATAAAACGGAAATATTACGGGAATAAAACACAGACACAATTTAAATAGGGGGAGGATGTTACGGGAATAAAACACAGATACAGTTTACAAAGGAGTGAGGAGAAAGTTAGGGGACTAAAATGGAAATATAACGGGAATAAAACACAAACACAATTTAAATAGGGGGGAGGAAATGTTACGGGAATAAAACACAGATACAGTTTACAAATGAGTAAGGGTAAAGTTACGGGAATAAAACGGAATTATTACGGGAATAAAACACAGACACAATTTATATAGGGGGAGCAACTGTTACGGGAATAAAATTCAGATACAGTTTACAAAGGAGTGAGGGGAAAGTTACGGGAATAGAAAATACCCAAAATTTATAAAGGAGCGAGTAGAACATTATCTGAATAAAACACAGATACTATTTATTAAAACGTGAGGGAAATATTACGGGAATAAAACTCAGACACAATTTGAATGGGGGGAGGAAATTATACGGGAATAAAACACAGATACAGTTTACAAAGGAGTGAGGGGAAATTTACGGGAATAAAAAGGAAATATTACGGGAATAAAACACAAACACAATTTAAGTAGGGGGGAGGAAATGTTACGGGAATAAAACACAGATACAGTTTACAAAGGAGTGAGGGGAAAGTTAGGGGTATAAAACGGAAATATTACGGGAATAAATCACAGACACAATTTAAATAGGGGGAGGAAATGTTACGGGAATAAAACACAGACACAATTTAAATAGGGGGAGGAAATGTAACGGGAATAAAACACAGATACAGTTTACAAAGGAGTGTGGAGAAAGTTAGGGGAATAAAAAGGAAATATTACGGGAATAAAACACAGACACAATTTAAACAGGGGGGTGGAAACGTTACGGGAATAAAACAGATACAGTTTACAAAGGAGAGAGGGGAATGTTACGGGAATAGAAAATACCCAAAATTTATAAAGGAGCGTGTAGAACATTATCTGAATAAAACACAGATACTATTTATTACAACGTGAGGGAAATATTACGGGAATAAAAGTCACACACAATTTAAATAGGGGGGTTGAAATGTTACGAGAATAAAACACTGATACAGTTTACAAAGGAGTAAGGGGAAAGTTACGGGAAAAAAAGGAAATATTACGGGAATAAAACACAGACACAATCTAAATCGGGGGAGGAAATGTTACGGGAATAAAACACAGATACAGTTTACAAAGGAGTGTGGAGAAAGTTAGGGGAATAAAAAGGAAATATTACGGGAATAAAACACAGACACAATTTAAACAGGGGGGTGGAAACGTTACGGGAATAAAACAGATACAGTTTACAAAGGAGAGAGTGGAATATTACGGGAATAGAAAATACCCAAAATTTATAAAGGAGCGTGTAGAACATTATCTGAATAAAACACAGATACTATTTATTACAACGTGAGGGAAATATTACGGGAATAAAAGTCACACACAATTTAAATAGGGGGGTTGAAATGTTACGAGAATAAAACACTGATACAGTTTACAAAGGAGTAAGGGGAAAGTTACGGGAAAAAAAGGAAATATTACGGGAATAAAACACAGACACAATCTAAATCGGGGGAGGAAATGTTACGGGAATAAAACACAGATACAGTTTACAAACGAGTGAGGGGAAAGTTAGGGGAATAAAACGGAAATATTACGGGAATAAAACACAGACACAATTTAAATAGGGGGAGGAAATGTTACGGGAATAAAACACATATACAGTTAACAAAGGAGTGAGGGGTAAGTTACGGGAATAAAAAGGAAATATTACGGGAATAAAACACAGACACAATTTATAAAGGGGGGAGGAAATGTTACGGGGATAAAACACAGATACAGTTTACAAAGGAATGAGGGGAAAGTTACAGGAATAAAAATTATCCAAAATTTATAAAGGCTTGAGGGAAATATTACCGGAATATACCACAGACACAATTTATAAAGGAAAATGGAAAAGTTACGCGAATAAAACACACATACAATTTATATAAAGCAAGGATAACTTTAGAGGAATAAAACGCTGACACAATTTAAAAAGGGCGGAGGAAATGTTACGGACATAAAACGCAGATACAGTTTACAAAGGAGTTAGGGGAAAGTTACGGGAATAAAAAGAAAATATTACGGGAATAAAACACAGACATAATTTAAATAGGGGGAGGAAATGTAACGGGAATAAAACACTGATACTATTTACAAAGGAGTGAGGGGAAAGTTACGGGAATAAAAAGGAAATATTACGGGAATAAAACACAAACACAATTTAAATAGGGGGGGAGCAAATGTTACGGGAATAAAACACAGATACAGTTTACAAAGGAGTGATGGGAAAGTTACGGGAATAAAAAGGAAATATTAAGGGAATAAAACACAAACACAATTTAAATAGTGGGGAGGAAATGTTACGGACATAAAGCACAGATACTGTTTACAAAGGAGTGTGGGGAAAGTTAGGGGACTAAAATGGAAATATAACGGGAACAAAACACAAACACAATTTAAATAGGGGGGAGGAAATGTTATGGGAATAAAACAGAGATACAGTTTACAAAGGTGTGAGGAGAAAGTTACAGGGAATAGAAAATACCCAATATTTATAAAGGAGCGAGTAGAATATTATCTGAATAAAACACAGATACTATTTATTAAAACGTGAGGGAAATATTACGGGAATAAAACTCAGACACAATTTGAATGGGGGGAGGAAATTATACGGGAATAAAACACAGATACAGTTTACAAAGGAGTGAGGGGAAATTTACGGGAATAAAAAGGAAATATTACGGGAATAAAACACAAACACAATTTAAGTAGGGGGAGGAAATGTTACGGGAATAAAACACAGATACAGTTTACAAAGGAGTGAGGGGAAAGTTAGGGGTATAAAACGGAAATATTACGGGAATAAATCACAGACACAATTTAAATAGGGGGAGGAAATGTTACGGGAATAAAACACAGATACAGTTTACAAAGGAGTGAGGAGAAAGTTAGGGGACTAAAATGGAAATATAACGGGAATAAAACACAAACACAATTTAAATAGGGGGGAGGAAATGTCACGGGAATAAAACACAGATACAGTTTACAAATGAGTAAGGGTAAAGTTACGGGAATAAAACGGAATAATTACGGGAATAAAACACAGACACAATTTATATAGGGGGAGCAACTGTTACGGGAATAAAACACAGATACAGTTTACAAAGGAGTGAGAGGGAAAGTTACGGGAATAGAAAATACCCAAAATTTATAAAGGAGCGAGTAGAACATTATCTGAATAAAACACAGATACTATTTATTAAAACGTGAGGGAAATATTACGGGAATAAAACTCAGACACAATTTAAATAGGGGGGTGGAAATGTTATGCGAATAAAACACAGATACAGTTTACAAAGGAGTGATGGGAAAGTTACGGGAATAAAAAGGAAATATTACGGGAATAAAACACAGACACAATTTAAACAGGGGGGATGAAATGTTGCGGAATAAAACACAGATACAGTTTAAAAGGAGTGAGGGGAAAGTTACGGGAATAAAAAGGAAATATTACGGGAATAAAACACAAACACAATATAAATAGTGGGGAGGAAATGTTACGGACATAAAGCACAGATACAGTTTACAAAGGAGTGAGGGGTAAGTTACAGGAATAAAAAGGAAATATTACGGGAATAAAACACAGACACAATTTAAATAGGGGGAGGAAATGTTACGGGAATAAAACACAGATACAGTTTACAAAGGAGTGCGGGGAAAGTTACGGGAATAGAAAGGAAATATTACGGGAATAAAACACAAACACAATTTAAATAGTGGGGAGGAAATGTTACGGGCATAAAGCACAGATACAGTTTACAAAGGAGTGTGGGGAAAGTTAGGGGACTAAAATGGAAATATAACGGGAATAAAACACAAACACAATTTAAATAGGGGGGAGGAAATGTTATGGGAATAAAACACAGATACAGTTTACAAAGGAGTGAGGAGAAAGTTACCGGGAATAGAAAACACCCAATATTTATAAAGGAGCGAGTAGAATATTATCTGAATAAAACACAGATACTATTTATTAAAACGTGAGGGAAATATTACGGGAATAAAACTCAGACACAATTTGAATGCGGGGAGGAAATTGTACGGGAATAAAACACAGATACAGTTTACAAAGGAGTGAGGGGAAAGTTACGGGAATAAAAAATTAAATATTACGGGAATAAAACACAAACACAATTTAAATAGGGGGGAGGAAATGTTACGGGAATAAAACACAGATACAGTTTACAAAGGAGTGAGGGGAAAGTTAGGGGTATAAAACGGAAATATTACGGGAATAAATCACAGACACAATTTAAATAGGGGGAGGAAATGTTACGGGAATAAAACACAGATACAGTTTACAAAGGAGTGAGGGGAAAGTTACGGGAATAGAAAATACCCAAAATTTATAAAGGATCGAGTAGAACATTATCTGAATAAAACACAGATACTATTTATTAAAACGTGAGGGAAATATTACGGGAATAAAACTCAGACACAATTTAAATAGGGGGGTGGAAATGTTACGGGAATAAAACACAGATACAGTTTACAAAGGAGTGAGGGGAAAGTTACGGGAATAAAAAAGGAAATATTACGGGAATAAAACACAAACACAATTTAAATAGTGGGGAGGAAATGTTACGGGAGTAAAACACAGATACAGTTTACAAAGGAGTGAGGGGAAAGTTAGGGGTATAAAACGGAAATATTACGGGAATAAATCACAGACACAATTTAAATAGGGGGATGAAATTTTACGGGAATAAAACACAGATACAGTTTACAAAGGAGTGAGGGGAAAGTTACGGGAATAAAAAGGAAATATTACGGGAATAAAACACAGACACAATTTAAACAGGGGGGATGAAATGTTGCGGAATAAAACACAGATACAGTTTAAAAGGAGTGAGGGGAAAGTTACGGGAATAAAAAGGAAATATTACGGGAATAAAACACAGACACAATTTAAATAGGGGGAGGAAATGTAACGGGAATAAAACACAGATACAGTTTACAAAGGAGTGTGGAGAAAGTTAGGGGAATAAAAAGGAAATATTACGGGAATAAAACACAGACACAATTTAAACAGGGGGGTGGAAACGTTACGGGAATAAAACAGATACTGTTTACAAAGGAGAGAGGGTAATGTTACGGGAATAGAAAATACCCAAAATTTATAAAGGAGCGTGTAGAACATTATCTGAATAAAACACAGGTACTATTTATTACAACGTGAGGGAAATATTACGGGAATAAAAGTCACACACAATTTAAATAGGGGGGTTGAAATGTTACGAGAATAAAACACAGATACAGTTTACAAACGAGTGGGGGGAAAGTTAGGGGAATAAAACGGAAATATTACGGGAATAAAACACAGACACAATTTAAATAGGGGGAGGATGTTACGGGAATAAAACACAGATACAGTTTACAAAGGAGTGAGGAGAAAGTTAGGGGACTAAAATGGAAATATAACGGGAATAAAACACAAACACAATTTAAATAGGGGGGAGGAAATGTTACGGGAATAAAACACAGATACAGTTTACAAATGAGTAAGGGTAAAGTTACGGGAATAAAACGGAATTATTACGGGAATAAAACACAGACACAATTTATATAGGGGGAGCAACTGTTACGGGAATAAAATTCAGATACAGTTTACAAAGGAGTGAGGGGAAAGTTACGGGAATAGAAAATACCCAAAATTTATAAAGGAGCGAGTAGAACATTATCTGAATAAAACACAGATACTATTTATTAAAACGTGAGGGAAATATTACGGGAATAAAACTCAGACACAATTTGAATGGGGGGAGGAAATTATACGGGAATAAAACACAGATACAGTTTACAAAGGAGTGAGGGGAAATTTACGGGAATAAAAAGGAAATATTACGGGAATAAAACACAAACACAATTTAAGTAGGGGGGAGGAAATGTTACGGGAATAAAACACAGATACAGTTTACAAAGGAGTGAGGGGAAAGTTAGGGGTATAAAACGGAAATATTACGGGAATAAATCACAGACACAATTTAAATAGGGGGAGGAAATGTTACGGGAATAAAACACAGACACAATTTAAATAGGGGGAGGAAATGTAACGGGAATAAAACACAGATACAGTTTACAAAGGAGTGTGGAGAAAGTTAGGGGAATAAAAAGGAAATATTACGGGAATAAAACACAGACACAATTTAAACAGGGGGGTGGAAACGTTACGGGAATAAAACAGATACAGTTTACAAAGGAGAGAGGGGAATGTTACGGGAATAGAAAATACCCAAAATTTATAAAGGAGCGTGTAGAACATTATCTGAATAAAACACAGATACTATTTATTACAACGTGAGGGAAATATTACGGGAATAAAAGTCACACACAATTTAAATAGGGGGGTTGAAATGTTACGAGAATAAAACACTGATACAGTTTACAAAGGAGTAAGGGGAAAGTTACGGGAAAAAAAGGAAATATTACGGGAATAAAACACAGACACAATCTAAATCGGGGGAGGAAATGTTACGGGAATAAAACACAGATACAGTTTACAAACGAGTGAGGGGAAAGTTAGGGGAATAAAACGGAAATATTACGGGAATAAAACACAGACACAATTTAAATAGGGGGAGGAAATGTTACCGGAATAAAACACATATACAGTTAACAAAGGAGTGAGGGGTAAGTTACGGGAATAAAAAGGAAATATTACGGGAATAAAACACAGACACAATTTATAAAGGGGGGAGGAAATGT
This sequence comes from Narcine bancroftii, assembly GCF_036971445.1. NCBI lineage: Eukaryota > Metazoa > Chordata > Chondrichthyes > Torpediniformes > Narcinidae > Narcine > Narcine bancroftii. The sequence continues at coordinate 649,528 of NW_027211800.1, read as the reverse complement.
TACGGGGATAAAACACAGATACAGTATACAAAGGAATGAGGGGAAAGTTACAGGAATAAAAATTATCCAAAATTTATAAAGGCTTGAGGGAAATATTACCGGAATATACCACAGACACAATTTATAAAGGAAAATGGAAAAGTTACGCGAATAAAACACACATACAATTTATATAAAGCAAGGATAACTTTAGAGGAATAAAACGCTGACACAATTTAAAAAGGGCGGAGGAAATGTTACGGACATAAAACGCAGATACAGTTTACAAAGGAGTTAGGGGAAAGTTACGGGAATAAAAAGAAAATATTACGGGAATAAAACACAGACAGAATTTAAATAGGGGGAGGAAATGTAACGGGAATAAAACACTGATACTATTTACAAAGGAGTGAGGGGAAAGTTACGGGAATAAAATGGAAATATTACGGGAATAAAACACAAACACAATTTAAATAGGGGGGGAGGAAATGTTACGGGAATAAAACACAGATACAGTTTACAAAGGAGTGAGGAGAAAGTTAGGGGACTAAAATGGAAATATAACGGGAATAAAACACAAACACAATTTAAATAGGGGGGAGGAAATGTCACGGGAATAAAACACAGATACAGTTTACAAATGAGTAAGGGTAAAGTTACGGGAATAAAACGGAATAATTACGGGAATAAAACACAGACACAATTTATATAGGGGGAGCAACTGTTACGGGAATAAAACACAGATACAGTTTACAAAGGAGTGAGAGGGAAAGTTACGGGAATAGAAAATACCCAAAATTTATAAAGGAGCGAGTAGAACATTATCTGAATAAAACACAGATACTATTTATTAAAACGTGAGGGAAATATTACGGGAATAAAACTCAGACACAATTTAAATAGGGGGGTGGAAATGTTATGGGAATAAAACACAGATACAGTTTACAAAGGAGTGATGGGAAAGTTACGGGAATAAAAAGGAAATATTACGGGAATAAAACACAGACACAATTTAAACAGGGGGGATGAAATGTTGCGGAATAAAACACAGATACACTTTAAAAGGAGTGAGGGGAAAGTTACGGGAATAAAAAGGAAATATTACGGGAATAAAACACAAACACAATTTAAATAGTGGGGAGGAAATGTTACGGACATAAAGCACAGATACAGTTTACAAAGGAGTGAGGGGTAAGTTACAGGAATAAAAAGGAAATATTACGGGAATAAAACACAGACACAATTTAAATAGGGGGAGGAAATGTTACGGGAATAAAACACAGATACAGTTTACAAAGGAGTGCGGGGAAAGTTACGGGAATAGAAAGGAAATATTACGGGAATAAAACACAAACACAATTTAAATAGTGGGGAGGAAATGTTACGGGCATAAAGCACAGATACAGTTTACAAAGGAGTGTGGGGAAAGTTAGGGGACTAAAATGGAAATATAACGGGAATAAAACACAAACACAATTTAAATAGGGGGGAGGAAATGTTATGGGAATAAAACACAGATACAGTTTACAAAGGAGTGAGGAGAAAGTTACCGGGAATGGAAAACACCCAATATTTATAAAGGAGCGAGTAGAATATTATCTGAATAAAACACAGATACTATTTATTAAAACGTGAGGGAAATATTACGGGAATAAAACTCAGACACAATTTGAATGCGGGGAGGAAATTGTACGGGAATAAAACACAGATACAGTTTACAAAGGAGTGAGGGGAAAGTTACGGGAATAAAAAATTAAATATTACGGGAATAAAACACAAACACAATTTAAATAGGGGGGAGGAAATGTTACGGGAATAAAACACAGATACAGTTTACAAAGGAGTGAGGGGAAAGTTAGGGGTATAAAACGGAAATATTACGGGAATAAATCACAGACACAATTTAAATAGGGGGAGGAAATGTTACGGGAATAAAACACAGATACAGTTTACAAAGGAGTGAGGGGAAAGTTACGGGAATAGAAAATACCCAAAATTTATAAAGGAGCGAGTAGAACATTATATGAATAAAACACAGATACTATTTATTAAAACGTGAGGGAAATATTACGGGAATAAAACTCAGACACAATTTAAATAGGGGGGTGGAAATGTTACGGGAATAAAACACAGATACAGTTTACAAAGGAGTGAGGGGAAAGTTACGGGAATAAAAAAGGAAATATTACGGGAATAAAACACAAACACAATTTAAATAGTGGGGAGGAAACGTTACGGGAGTAAAACACAGATACAGTTTACAAAGGAGTGAGGGGAAAGTTATGGGTATAAAACGGAAATATTACGAGAATAAATCACAGACACAATTTAAATAGGGGGATGAAATTTTACGGGAATAAAACACAGATACAGTTTACAAAGGAGTGAGGGGAAAGTTACGGGAATAAAAAGGAAATATTACGGGAATAAAACACAGACACAATTTAAACAGGGGGGATGAAATGTTGCGGAATAAAACACAGATACAGTTTAAAAGGAGTGAGGGGAAAGTTACGGGAATAAAAAGGAAATATTACGGGAATAAAACACAGACACAATCTAAATAGGGGGAGGAAATGTAACGGGAATAAAACACAGATACAGTTTACAAAGGAGTGTGGAGAAAGTTAGGGGAATAAAAAGGAAATATTACGGGAATAAAACACAGACACAATTTAAACAGGGGGGTGGAAACGTTACGGGAATAAAACAGATACTGTTTACAAAGGAGAGAGGGGAATGTTACGGGAATAGAAAATACCCAAAATTTATAAAGGAGCGTGTAGAACATTATCTGAATAAAACACAGGTACTATTTATTACAACGTGAGGGAAATATTACGGGAATAAAAGTCACACACAATTTAAATAGGGGGGTTGAAATGTTACGAGAATAAAACACAGATACAGTTTACAAACGAGTGAGGGGAAAGTTAGGGGAATAAAACGGAAATATTACGGGAATAAAACACAGACACAATTTAAATAGGGGGAGGATGTTACGGGAATAAAACACAGATACAGTTTACAAAGGAGTGAGGAGAAAGTTAGGGGACTAAAATGGAAATATAACGGGAATAAAACACAAACACAATTTAAATAGGGGGGAGGAAATGTTACGGGAATAAAACACAGATACAGTTTACAAATGAGTAAGGGTAAAGTTACGGGAATAAAACGGAATTATTACGGGAATAAAACACAGACACAATTTATATAGGGGGAGCAACTGTTACGGGAATAAAATTCAGATACAGTTTACAAAGGAGTGAGGGGAAAGTTACGGGAATAGAAAATACCCAAAATTTATAAAGGAGCGAGTAGAACATTATCTGAATAAAACACAGATACTATTTATTAAAACGTGAGGGAAATATTACGGGAATAAAACTCAGACACAATTTGAATGGGGGGAGGAAATTATACGGGAATAAAACACAGATACAGTTTACAAAGGAGTGAGGGGAAATTTACGGGAATAAAAAGGAAATATTACGGGAATAAACTAAAACACAATTTAAGTAGGGGGGAGGAAATGTTACGGGAATAAAACACAGATACAGTTTACAAAGGAGTGAGGGGAAAGTTAGGGGTATAAAACGGAAATATTACGGGAATAAATCACAGACACAATTTAAATAGGGGGAGGAAATGTTACGGGAATAAAACACAGACACAATTTAAATAGGGGGAGGAAATGTAACGGGAATAAAACACAGATACAGTTTACAAAGGAGTGTGGAGAAAGTTAGGGGAATAAAAAGGAAATATTACGGGAATAAAACACAGACACAATTTAAACAGGGGGGTGGAAACGTTACGGGAATAAAACAGATACAGTTTACAAAGGAGAGAGGGGAATGTTACGGGAATAGAAAATACCCAAAATTTATAAAGGAGCGTGTAGAACATTATCTGAATAAAACACAGATACTATTTATTACAACGTGAGGGAAATATTACGGGAATAAAAGTCACACACAATTTAAATAGGGGGGTTGAAATGTTACGAGAATAAAACACTGATACAGTTTACAAAGGAGTAAGGGGAAAGTTACGGGAAAAAAAGGAAATATTACGGGAATAAAACACAGACACAATCTAAATCGGGGGAGGAAATGTTACGGGAATAAAACACAGATACAGTTTACAAACGAGTGAGGGGAAAGTTAGGGGAATAAAACGGAAATATTACGGGAATAAAACACAGACACAATTTAAATAGGGGGAGGAAATGTTACGGGAATAAAACACATATACAGTTAACAAAGGAGTGAGGGGTAAGTTACGGGAATAAAAAGGAAATATTACGGGAATAAAACACAGACACAATTTATAAAGGGGGGAGGAAATGTTACGGGGATAAAACACAGATACAGTATACAAAGGAATGAGGGGAAAGTTACAGGAATAAAAATTATCCAAAATTTATAAAGGCTTGAGGGAAATATTACCGGAATATACCACAGACACAATTTATAAAGGAAAATGGAAAAGTTACGCGAATAAAACACACATACAATTTATATAAAGCAAGGATAACTTTAGAGGAATAAAACGCTGACACAATTTAAAAAGGGCGGAGGAAATGTTACGGACATAAAACGCAGATACAGTTTACAAAGGAGTTAGGGGAAAGTTACGGGAATAAAAAGAAAATATTACGGGAATAAAACACAGACATAATTTAAATAGGGGGAGGAAATGTAACGGGAATAAAACACTGATACTATTTACAAAGGAGTGAGGGGAAAGTTACGGGAATAAAAAGGAAATATTACGGGAATAAAACACAAACACAATTTAAATAGGGGGGGAGGAAATGTTACGGGAATAAAACGCAAACACAATTTAAATAGGGGGGAGGAAATGTCACGGGAATAAAACACAGATACAGTTTACAAATGAGTAAGGGTAAAGTTACGGGAATAAAACGGAATAATTACGGGAATAAAACACAGACACAATTTATATAGGGGGAGCAACTGTTACGGGAATAAAACACAGATACAGTTTACAAAGGAGTGAGAGGGAAAGTTACGGGAATAGAAAATACCCAAAATTTATAAAGGAGCGAGTAGAACATTATCTGAATAAAACACAGATACTATTTATTAAAACGTGAGGGAAATATTACGGGAATAAAACTCAGACACAATTTAAATAGGGGGGTGGAAATGTTATGGGAATAAAACACAGATACAGTTTACAAAGGAGTAATGGGAAAGTTACGGGAATAAAAAGGAAATATTACGGGAATAAAACACAGACACAATTTAAACAGGGGGGATGAAATGTTGCGGAATAAAACACAGATACAGTTTAAAAGGAGTGAGGGGAAAGTTACGGGAATAAAAAGGAAATATTACGGGAATAAAACACAAACACAATTTAAATAGTGGGGAGGAAATGTTACGGACATAAAGCACAGATACAGTTTACAAAGGAGTGAGGGGTAAGTTACAGGAATAAAAAGGAAATATTACGGGAATAAAACACAGACACAATTTAAATAGGGGGAGGAAATGTTACGGGAATAAAACACAGATACAGTTTACAAAGGAGTGCGGGGAAAGTTACGGGAATAGAAAGGAAATATTACGGGAATAAAACACAAACACAATTTAAATAGTGGGGAGGAAATGTTACGGGCATAAAGCACAGATACAGTTTACAAAGGAGTGTGGGGAAAGTTAGGGGACTAAAATGGAAATATAACGGGAATAAAACACAAACACAATTTAAATAGGGGGGAGGAAATGTTATGGGAATAAAACACAGATACAGTTTACAAAGGAGTGAGGAGAAAGTTACCGGGAATGGAAAACACCCAATATTTATAAAGGATCGAGTAGAATATTATCTGAATAAAACACAGATACTATTTATTAAAACGTGAGGGAAATATTACGGGAATAAAACTCAGACACAATTTGAATGCGGGGAGGAAATTGTACGGGAATAAAACACAGATACAGTTTACAAAGGAGTGAGGGGAAAGTTACGGGAATAAAAAATTAAATATTACGGGAATAAAACACAAACACAATTTAAATAGGGGGGAGGAAATGTTACGGGAATAAAACACAGATACAGTTTACAAAGGAGTGAGGGGAAAGTTAGGGGTATAAAACGGAAATATTACGGGAATAAATCACAGACACAATTTAAATAGGGGGAGGAAATGTTACGGGAATAAAACACAGATACAGTTTATAAAGGAGTGAGGGGAAAGTTACGGGAATAGAAAATACCCAAAATTTATAAAGGAGCGAGTAGAACATTATCTGAATAAAACACAGATACTATTTATTAAAACGTGAGGGAAATATTACGGGAATAAAACTCAGACACAATTTAAATAGGGGGGTGGAAATGTTACGGGAATAAAACACAGATACAGTTTACAAAGGAGTGAGGGGAAAGTTACGGGAATAAAAAAGGAAATATTACGGGAATAAAACACAAACACAATTTAAATAGTGGGGAGGAAACGTTACGGGAGTAAAACACAGATACAGTTTACAAAGGAGTGAGGGGAAAGTTAGGGGTATAAAACGGAAATATTACGGGAATAAATCACAGACACAATTTAAATAGGGGGATGAAATTTTACGGGAATAAAACACAGATACAGTTTACAAAGGAGTGAGGGGAAAGTTACGGGAATAAAAAGGAAATATTACGGGAATAAAACACAGACACAATTTAAACAGGGGGGATGAAATGTTGCGGAATAAAACACAGATACAGTTTAAAAGGAGTGAGGGGAAAGTTACGGGAATAAAAAGGAAATATTACGGGAATAAAACACAGACACAATCTAAATAGGGGGAGGAAATGTAACGGGAATAAAACACAGATACAGTTTACAAAGGAGTGTGGAGAAAGTTAGGGGAATAAAAAGGAAATATTACGGGAATAAAACACAGACACAATTTAAACAGGGGGGTGGAAACGTTACGGGAATAAAACAGATACTGTTTACAAAGGAGAGAGGGGAATGTTACGGGAATAGAAAATACCCAAAATTTATAAAGGAGCGTGTAGAACATTATCTGAATAAAACACAGGTACTATTTATTACAACGTGAGGGAAATATTACGGGAATAAAAGTCACACACAATTTAAATAGGGGGGTTGAAATGTTACGAGAATAAAACACAGATACAGTTTACAAACGAGTGAGGGGAAAGTTAGGGGAATAAAACGGAAATATTACGGGAATAAAACACAGACACAATTTAAATAGGGGGAGGATGTTACGGGAATAAAACACAGATACAGTTTACAAAGGAGTGAGGAGAAAGTTAGGGGACTAAAATGGAAATATAACGGGAATAAAACACAAACACAATTTAAATAGGGGGGAGGAAATGTTACGGGAATAAAACACAGATACAGTTTACAAATGAGTAAGGGTAAAGTTACGGGAATAAAACGGAATTATTACGGGAATAAAACACAGACACAATTTATATAGGGGGAGCAACTGTTACGGGAATAAAATTCAGATACAGTTTACAAAGGAGTGAGGGGAAAGTTACGGGAATAGAAAATATCCAAAATTTATAAAGGAGCGAGTAGAACATTATCTGAATAAAACACAGATACTATTTATTAAAACGTGAGGGAAATATTACGGGAATAAAACTCAGACACAATTTGAATGGGGGGAGGAAATTATACGGGAATAAAACACAGATACAGTTTACAAAGGAGTGAGGGGAAATTTACGGGAATAAAAAGGAAATATTACGGGAATAAAACACAAACACAATTTAAGTAGGGGGGAGGAAATGTTACGGGAATAAAACACAGATACAGTTTACAAAGGAGTGAGGGGAAAGTTAGGGGTATAAAACGGAAATATTACGGGAATAAATCACAGACACAATTTAAATAGGGGGAGGAAATGTTACGGGAATAAAACACAGACACAATTTAAATAGGGGGAGGAAATGTAACGGGAATAAAACACAGATACAGTTTACAAAGGAGTGTGGAGAAAGTTAGGGGAATAAAAAGGAAATATTACGGGAATAAAACACAGACACAATTTAAACAGGGGGGTGGAAACGTTACGGGAATAAAACAGATACAGTTTACAAAGGAGAGAGGGGAATGTTACGGGAATAGAAAATACCCAAAATTTATAAAGGAGCGTGTAGAACATTATCTGAATAAAACACAGATACTATTTATTACAACGTGAGGGAAATATTACGGGAATAAAAGTCACACACAATTTAAATAGGGGGGTTGAAATGTTACGAGAATAAAACACTGATACAGTTTACAAAGGAGTAAGGGGAAAGTTACGGGAAAAAAAGGAAATATTACGGGAATAAAACACAGACACAATCTAAATCGGGGGAGGAAATGTTACGGGAATAAAACACAGATACAGTTTACAAAGGAGTGTGGAGAAAGTTAGGGGAATAAAAAGGAAATATTACGGGAATAAAACACAGACACAATTTAAACAGGGGGGTGGAAACGTTACGGGAATAAAACAGATACAGTTTACAAAGGAGAGAGGGGAATATTACGGGAATAGAAAATACCCAAAATTTATAAAGGAGCGTGTAGAACATTATCTGAATAAAACACAGGTACTATTTATTACAACGTGAGGGAAATATTACGGGAATAAAAGTCACACACAATTTAAATAGGGGGGTTGAAATGTTACGAGAATAAAACACTGATACAGTTTACAAAGGAGGAAGGGGAAAGTTACGGGAAAAAAAGGAAATATTACGGGAATAAAACACAGACACAATCTAAATCGGGGGAGGAAATGTTACGGGAATAAAACACAGATACAGTTTACAAACGAGTGAGGGGAAAGTTAGGGGAATAAAACGGAAATATTACGGGAATAAAACACAGACACAATTTAAATAGGGGGAGGAAATGTTACGGGAATAAAACACATATACAGTTAACAAAGGAGTGAGGGGTAAGTTACGGGAATAAAAAGGAAATATTACGGGAATAAAACACAGACACAATTTATAAAGGGGGGAGGAAATGTTACGGGGATAAAACACAGATACAGTTTACAAAGGAATGACGGGAAAGTTACAGGAATAAAAATTATCCAAAATTTATAAAGGCTTGAGGGAAATATTACCGGAATATACCACAGACACAATTTATAAAGGAAAATGGAAAAGTTACGCGAATAAAACACACATACAATTTATATAAAGCAAGGATAACTTTAGAGGAATAAAACGCTGACACAATTTAAAAAGGGCGGAGGAAATGTTACGGACATAAAACGCAGATACAGTTTACAAAGGAGTTAGGGGAAAGTTACGGGAATAAAAAGAAAATATTACGGGAATAAAACACAGACATAATTTAAATAGGGGGAGGAAATGTAACGGGAATAAAACACTGATACTATTTACAAAGGAGTGAGGGGAAAGTTACGGGAATAAAAAGGAAATATTACGGGAATAAAACACAAACACAATTTAAATAGGGGGGGAGCAAATGTTACGGGAATAAAACACAGATACAGTTTACAAAGGAGTGATGGGAATGTTACGGGAATAAAAAGGAAATATTAAGGGAATAAAACACAAACACAATTTAAATAGTGGGGAGGAAATGTTACGGACATAAAGCACAGATACTGTTTACAAAGGAGTGTGGGGAAAGTTAGGGGACTAAAATGGAAATATAACGGGAACAAAACACAAACACAATTTAAATAGGGGGGAGGAAATGTTATGGGAATAAAACAGAGATACAGTTTACAAAGGAGTGAGGAGAAAGTTACAGGGAATAGAAAATACCCAATATTTATAAAGGAGCGAGTAGAATATTATCTGAATAAAACACAGATACTATTTATTAAAACGTGAGGGAAATATTACGGGAATAAAACTCAGACACAATTTGAATGGGGGGAGGAAATTATACGGGAATAAAACACAGATACAGTTTACAAAGGAGTGAGGGGAAATTTACGGGAATAAAAAGGAAATATTACGGGAATAAAACACAAACACAATTTAAGTAGGGGGAGGAAATGTTACGGGAATAAAACACAGATACAGTTTACAAAGGAGTGAGGGGAAAGTTAGGGGTATAAAACGGAAATATTACGGGAATAAATCACAGACACAATTTAAATAGGGGGAGGAAATGTTACGGGAATAAAACACAGATACAGTTTACAAAGGAGTGAGGAGAAAGTTAGGGGACTAAAATGGAAATATAACGGGAATAAAACACAAACACAATTTAAATAGGGGGGAGGAAATGTCACGGGAATAAAACACAGATACAGTTTACAAATGAGTAAGGGTAAAGTTACGGGAATAAAACGGAATAATTACGGGAATAAAACACAGACACAATTTATATAGGGGGAGCAACTGTTACGGGAATAAAACACAGATACAGTTTACAAAGGAGTGAGAGGGAAAGTTACGGGAATAGAAAATACCCAAAATTTATAAAGGAGCGAGTAGAACATTATCTGAATAAAACACAGATACTATTTATTAAAACGTGAGGGAAATATTACGGGAATAAAACTCAGACACAATTTAAATAGGGGGGTGGAAATGTTATGGGAATAAAACACAGATACAGTTTACAAAGGAGTGATGGGAAAGTTACGGGAATAAAAAGGAAATATTACGGGAATAAAACACAGACACAATTTAAACAGGGGGGATGAAATGTTGCGGAATAAAACACAGATACAGTTTTAAAGGAGTGAGGGGAAAGTTACGGGAATAAAAAGGAAATATTACGGGAATAAAACACAAACACAATATAAATAGTGGGGAGGAAATGTTACGGACATAAAGCACAGATACAGTTTACAAAGGAGTGAGGGGTAAGTTACAGGAATAAAAAGGAAATATTACGGGAATAAAACACAGACACAATTTAAATAGGGGGAGTAAATGTTACGGGAATAAAACACAGATACAGTTTACAAAGGAGTGCGGGGAAAGTTACGGGAATAGAAAGGAAATATTACGGGAATAAAACACAAACACAATTTAAATAGTGGGGAGGAAATGTTACGGGCATAAAGCACAGATACAGTTTACAAAGGAGTGTGGGGAAAGTTAGGGGACTAAAATGGAAATATAACGGGAATAAAACACAAACACAATTTAAATAGGGGGGAGGAAATGTTATGGGAATAAAACACAGATACAGTTTACAAAGGAGTGAGGAGAAAGTTACCGGGAATAGAAAACACCCAATATTTATAAAGGAGCGAGTAGAATATTATCTGAATAAAACACAGATACTATTTATTAAAACGTGAGGGAAATATTACGGGAATAAAACTCAGACACAATTTGAATGCGGGGAGGAAATTGTACGGGAATAAAACACAGATACAGTTTACAAAGGAGTGAGGGGAAAGTTACGGGAATAAAAAATTAAATATTACGGGAATAAAACACAAACACAATTTAAATAGGGGGGAGGAAATGTTACGGGAATAAAACACAGACACAATTTATATAGGGGGAGCAACTGTTACGGGAATAAAATTCAGATACAGTTTACAAAGGAGTGAGGGGAAAGTTACGGGAATAGAAAATACCCAAAATTTATAAAGGAGCGAGTAGAACATTATCTGAATAAAACACAGATACTATTTATTAAAACGTGAGGGAAATATTACGGGAATAAAACTCAGACACAATTTGAATGGGGGGAGGAAATTATACGGGAATAACACACAGATACAGTTTACAAAGGAGTGAGGGGAAATTTACGGGAATAAAAAGGAAATATTACGGGAATAAAACACAAACACAATTTAAGTAGGGGGAGGAAATGTTACGGGAATAAAACACAGATACAGTTTACAAAGGAGTGAGGGGAAAGTTAGGGGTATAAAACGGAAATATTACGGGAATAAATCACAGACACAATTTAAATAGGGGGAGGAAATGTTACGGGAATAAAACACAGACACAATTTAAATAGGGGGAGGAAATGTAACGGGAATAAAACACAGATACAGTTTACAAAGGAGTGTGGAGAAAGTTAGGGGAATAAAAAGGAAATATTACGGGAATAAAACACAGACACAATTTAAACAGGGGGGTGGAAACGTTACGGGAATAAAACAGATACAGTTTACAAAGGAGAGAGGGGAATGTTACGGGAATAGAAAATACCCAAAATTTATAAAGGAGCGTGTAGAACATTATCTGAATAAAACACAGATACTATTTATTACAACGTGAGGGAAATATTACGGGAATAAAAGTCACACACAATTTAAATAGGGGGGTTGAAATGTTACGAGAATAAAACACTGATACAGTTTACAAAGGAGTAAGGGGAAAGTTACGGGAAAAAAAGGAAATATTACGGGAATAAAACACAGACACAATCTAAATCGGGGGAGGAAATGTTACGGGAATAAAACACAGATACAGTTTACAAACGAGTGAGGGGAAAGTTAGGGGAATAAAACGGAAATATTACGGGAATAAAACACAGACACAATTTAAATAGGGGGAGGAAATGTTACGGGAATAAAACACATATACAGTTAACAAAGGAGTGAGGGGTAAGTTACGGGAATAAAAAGGAAATATTACGGGAATAAAACACAGACACAATTTATAAAGGGGGGAGGAAATGTTATGGGGATAAAACACAGATACAGTATACAAAGGAATGAGGGGAAAGTTACAGGAATAAAAATTATCCAAAATTTATAAAGGCTTGAGGGAAATATTACCGGAATATACCACAGACACAATTTATAAAGGAAAATGGAAAAGTTACGCGAATAAAACACACATACAATTTATATAAAGCAAGGATAACTTTAGAGGAATAAAACGCTGACACAATTTAAAAAGGGCGGAGGAAATGTTACGGACATAAAACGCAGATACAGTTTACAAAGGAGTTAGGGGAAAGTTACGGGAATAAAAAGAAAATATTACGGGAATAAAACACAGACATAATTTAAATAGGGGGAGGAAATGTAACGGGAATAAAACACTGATACTATTTACAAAGGAGTGAGGGGAAAGTTACGGGAATAAAAAGGAAATATTACGGGAATAAAACACAAACACAATTTAAATAGGGGGGGAGGAAATGTTACGGGAATAAAACACAGATACAGTTTACAAAGGAGTGAGGAGAAAGTTAGGGGACTAAAATGGAAATATAACGGGAATAAAACACAAACACAATTTAAATAGGGGGGAGGAAATGTCACGGGAATAAAACACAGATACAGTTTACAAATGAGTAAGGGTAAAGTTACGGGAATAAAACGGAATAATTACGGGAATAAAACACAGACACAATTTATATAGGGGGAGCAACTGTTACGGGAATAAAACACAGATACAGTTTACAAAGGAGTGAGAGGGAAAGTTACGGGAATAGAAAATACCCAAAATTTATAAAGGAGCGAGTAGAACATTATCTGAATAAAACACAGATACTATTTATTAAAACGTGAGGGAAATATTACGGGAATAAAACTCAGACACAATTTAAATAGGGGGGTGGAAATGTTATGGGAATAAAACACAGATACAGTTTACAAAGGAGTGATGGGAAAGTTACGGGAATAAAAAGGAAATATTACGGGAATAAAACACAGACACAATTTAAACAGGGGGGATGAAATGTTGCGGAATAAAACACAGATACAGTTTAAAAGGAGTGAGGGGAAAGTTACGGGAATAAAAAGGAAATATTACGGGAATAAAACACAAACACAATTTAAATAGTGGGGAGGAAATGTTACGGACATAAAGCACAGATACAGTTTACAAAGGAGTGAGGGGTAAGTTACAGGAATAAAAAGGAAATATTACGGGAATAAAACACAGACACAATTTAAATAGGGGGAGGAAATGTTACGGGAATAAAACACAGATACAGTTTACAAAGGAGTGCGGGGAAAGTTACGGGAATAGAAAGGAAATATAACGGGAATAAAACACAAACACAATTTAAATAGGGGGGAGGAAATGTTATGGGAATAAAACACAGATACAGTTTACAAAGGAGTGAGGAGAAAGTTACCGGGAATGGAAAACACCCAATATTTATAAAGGAGCGAGTAGAATATTATCTGAATAAAACACAGATACTATTTATTAAAACGTGAGGGAAATATTACGGGAATAAAACTCAGACACAATTTGAATGCGGGGAGGAAATTGTACGGGAATAAAACACAGATACAGTTTACAAAGGAGTGAGGGGAAAGTTACGGGAATAAAAAATTAAATATTACGGGAATAAAACACAAACACAATTTAAATAGTGGGGAGGAAATGTTACGGGCATAAAGCACAGATACAGTTTACAAAGGAGTGTGGGGAAAGTTAGGGGACTAAAATGGAAATATAACGGGAATAAAACACAAACACAATTTAAATAGGGGGGAGGAAATGTTATGGGTATAAAACACAGATACAGTTTACAAAGGAGTGAGGAGAAAGTTACCGGGAATGGAAAACACCCAATATTTATAAAGGAGCGAGTAGAATATTATCTGAATAAAACACAGATACTATTTATTAAAACGTGAGGGAAATATTACGGGAATAAAACTCAGACACAATTTGAATGCGGGGAGGAAATTGTACGGGAATAAAACACAGATACAGTTTACAAAGGAGTGAGGGGAAAGTTACGGGAATAAAAAATTAAATATTACGGGAATAAAACACAAACACAATTTAAATAGGGGGGAGGAAATGTTACGGGAATAAAACACAGATACAGTTTACAAAGGAGTGAGGGGAAAGTTAGGGGTATAAAACGGAAATATTACGGGAATAAATCACAGACACAATTTAAATAGGGGGAGGAAATGTTACGGGAATAAAACACAGATACAGTTTACAAAGGAGTGAGGGGAAAGTTACGGGAATAGAAAATACCCAAAATTTATAAAGGAGCGAGTAGAACATTATCTGAATAAAACACAGATACTATTTATTAAAACGTGAGGGAAATATTACGGGAATAAAACTCAGACACAATTTAAATAGGGGGGTGGAAATGTTACGGGAATAAAACACAGATACAGTTTACAAAGGAGTGAGGGGAAAGTTACGGGAATAAAAAAGGAAATATTACGGGAATAAAACACAAACACAATTTAAATAGTGGGGAGGAAACGTTACGGGAGTAAAACACAGATACAGTTTACAAAGGAGTGAGGGGAAAGTTAGGGGTATAAAACGGAAATATTACGGGAATAAATCACAGACACAATTTAAATAGGGGGATGAAATTTTACGGGAATAAAACACAGATACAGTTTACAAAGGAGTGAGGGGAAAGTTACGGGAATAAAAAGGAAATATTACGGGAATAAAACACAGACACAATTTAAACAGGGGGGATGAAATGTTGCGGAATAAAACACAGATACAGTTTAAAAGGAGTGAGGGGAAAGTTACGGGAATAAAAAGGAAATATTACGGGAATAAAACACAGACACAATCTAAATAGGGGGAGGAAATGTAACGGGAATAAAACACAGATACAGTTTACAAAGGAGTGTGGAGAAAGTTAGGGGAATAAAAAGGAAATATTACGGGAATAAAACACAGACACAATTTAAATAGGGGGGTTGAAATGTTACGAGAATAAAACACAGATACAGTTAACAAACGAGTGAGGGGAAAGTTAGGGGAATAAAACGGAAATATTACGGGAATAAATCACAGACACAATTTAAATAGGGGGATGAAATTTTACGGGAATAAAACACAGATACAGTTTACAAAGGAGTGAGGGGAAAGTTACGGGAATAAAAAGGAAATATTACGGGAATAAAACACAGACACAATTTAAACAGGGGGGATGAAATGTTGCGGAATAAAACACAGATACAGTTTAAAAGGAGTGAGGGGAAAGTTACGGGAATAAAAAGGAAATATTACGGGAATAAAACACAGACACAATCTAAATAGGGGGAGGAAATGTAACGGGAATAAAACACAGATACAGTTTACAAAGGAGTGTGGAGAAAGTTAGGGGAATAAAAAGGAAATATTACGGGAATAAAACACAGACACAATTTAAACAGGGGGGTGGAAACGTTACGGGAATAAAACAGATACTGTTTACAAAGGAGAGAGGGGAATGTTACGGGAATAGAAAATACCCAAAATTTATAAAGGAGCGTGTAGAACATTATCTGAATAAAACACAGGTACTATTTATTACAACGTGAGGGAAATATTACGGGAATAAAAGTCACACACAATTTAAATAGGGGGGTTGAAATGTTACGAGAATAAAACACAGATACAGTTTACAAACGAGTGAGGGGAAAGTTAGGGGAATAAAACGGAAATATTACGGGAATAAAACACAGACACAATTTAAATAGGGGGAGGATGTTACGGGAATAAAACACAGATACAGTTTACAAAGGAGTGAGGAGAAAGTTAGGGGACTAAAATGGAAATATAACGGGAATAAAACACAAACACAATTTAAATAGGGGGGAGGAAATGTTACGGGAATAAAACACAGATACAGTTTACAAATGAGTAAGGGTAAAGTTACGGGAATAAAACGGAATTATTACGGGAATAAAACACAGACACAATTTATATAGGGGGAGCAACTGTT